>NC_134360.1:245909021-245989021 GCF_048569485.1 Anomaloglossus baeobatrachus
TAACACAATGTATAATAGATATTTGCAGAACTTTCTCATTACTTAATAATAATAATAATAATAATAATAATAATAATAATAATCAGGCTTGGCTGGACCGACCCTTTAAGAATCCAATTAGGGCTTTAAATGCTGTGCACCCCTCCCCCCCCCCCCCAAAAAAAAAATTATATTTGTTAATTTACACAAGTTGGGTAATTCCTTTTGAACTAATTGGTTTCTGAGCAGCTTTCTGTTTACGAGATTAACCCCTTTCATATAACAGCAGTTTGGCGAGAACCCTTTATAGCTGTCCGGATGATTAGGTGTCCTGATTATGGAGCAGCAGATGTGGCCGTACGTGGTTAATCCTGCCCGAGGTAACGCAGAGAACGTCACATATCGCCATCCGAGTAGTAACCTTCATATCCTTGCGGCCTGATTTCTCAGATCTGTTGACTTTTTTTTTTGAGTAGAAACTAGATTTTGGACCATATTAAAGATATATGTGATAATATCTCTGTATGGCATCAGCTCCATTTTTGCGTGACTCTCCCAATGAGGAATAGGGGAAAGTAGGATGGGGCATGTTGAAGTTCAGCATGCCTGATCCTTGTTTCCATGGAGGATAAGCTGCCGCCAGAGGGATCTGGCAGCCGCTTATTTCCATTTCTTTATTGAGATCAAATGCATGCTCATCTGAATTGAGAGTGCATATGTATAGGGGTCAGGAGGGAGCTATCTAAGTCGTATGGCCCATCTCTCGCAAGTGTGACTCCGGCCTAAGGTGTGAAGTCTGATGTTTGACAATGAGGTGGAGCTAAGCCGTTGTCTATTTCCATGGGCATCCAGCAGCATTTACACTAATGACTGCCCCCGCGCTGCACGCATGGCGTCTGGATGCTTTATGAATATGGAGCGCAGTCAGCACCATATTTATTCCCAAAAAATCTAGTCCTGTCTAATGCATCGAGCTCGGATGTGCATGAATCATTTGCTGTATATAATTAGATATGTTTTTATTCTTAACTTCAAAGCTTTAATAAGTAACAAGATCCATTGCCACAAGACCAGCAAAGCAGCATCGATCCGCCAGTGATTAGGATTTGTGCTTTCTCGGGTAGCCGGTAATTAACGGGTAAACCTAATCTCACAAAATTGCTGTTATCTTGAGCATTCGGAATAATTTGCGGGCCGCTCCTTATCTATGAAAGATGGATTACCAGTGTTTAGGGAATGGACTCAGGGGGGGGATGTGAAGAAGAAAGTGCGTGGAATTTAATTAAACGCCCAGAGATTATGAATATGGATGAACTTTGGGATTGTCGCGTCTCCAACCTTTGGAATAGAATCAAGTCGCCAGGACAGATCTTTAATCTGAACACATTAACCATAGTTACTGGTGTAAGTGGCAGCGGAGCCGCCGCCTCTCCTCCACCGGATTCACTATCGGTGCTCCCGACCCGGCCGGAGCCACCGCCTCTCCTCCACCGGAGTCACTATCGGTGCTCCCGACCCAGCCGGAGCCGCCGCCTCTCCTCCACCGGATTCACTATCGGTGCTCCCGACCCGGCCGGAGCCGCCGCCTCTCCTCCACCGGAGTCACTATCGGTGCTCCCAACCCGGCCGGAGCCGCCGCATCTCCTCCACCGGATTCACTATCGGTGCTCCCGACCCGGCAGGATTACATGTACTGCTATCAATGCGAGTGTCTTATATCCTTATAGCTCAGGCAGTGTTCAGATGAAGTCGTGGATATGTCCCTTGGGAGCGTTCTGCACCTAACAAAGCACTCAGCAGTCAGAAGTATTAAAGGGGTTTCTGACTTGTCCAAAAATTGGGCAATGGGGGCAATTTGCATAAAAAAATGAAACACACGTTACTTTAAATTTCCTTCCATTATTGCACCATTGATCCTATGTTTGGGAACTGATGTCTAAGAAGTAGAAATCTGCGGCAGACCCCATCCAGTATCCAAAAGTGCTTTATTCCATTATTAAGTGCAGTTAAAAGTAGCAGGGATAGAGCTGGGTGCAGGCCTCCTTGTGGACGACGGCCGTTTCGCACTTCCATGTGCTTCAACGGGTCCCTATGTTTGGGTACCGCTGAGGCCATTGATTATCTGCAGTGGTCATGTTAGGGTATTCACACAGCAGTTTCTGCTTTTCATATATTCCCCTTACATAGTCACTGGTGTGCATACCTTCTCTCCATATAATGTTAGGGACATGACAGTCCGGCGGGCAGCACTGGAACATCAGCGCTGACCAACAACAGATTGATCAAGAGAGTAATGTGCCTCATTATCCTAAAGGGAATCTGTCACCACATTTTTGATCCCTCATCTGAGAGCAGCATAATGTAGAGACAGACCCTGATTACAGCGATGTGACTTACTGAGCTGTTTGCTGTCATTTTGATAAAATCAATGTTTTCTCTGCTGCAGATCTGGAAGTTATACAGAGCTCATGAATATGCTGGACTACCTGCAGGACACCAAGTAGTCCTGTAATGATAATATCCTTTTGATTAAACTGATTTTTATCAAAACTATACTAAGCTGTTGAGTAAGTGAAACACCACTGGAATCAGGATCTCTGCCCCTACGTTATGCTGGTCTCAGATTAGGTGGCAAAAACCTGGTGACAGATTCCCTTTAAATTTCTTCTCTTGGACCAATTTCAATACCTGTCATTGATAAAGGCTTGATACAATTGTATCCATCTCTGTCCTGACTTGCTACATTTCACTTGTACTTAGTATACATTGTATCAGTCTGGAGTAAAGGAAGATGGTGTAGACTGGACACCACTACTATCCCTCAGCTGTGAGCAGTATCTGATCAGACTAGGCCCGTGGTACCAAAATGTCACAGACACCGAATTGCAACACAAAGTGCAGTATAATGAGTGTTTTTTAGATCCTGTTATAACTTATTTTTTGGAATTTTTTATATGATGCTGTTTTTTGTTTTTTTTTTATCATACATTGTGTTCTCTTAATACATTTACTTTTTAAAATTTGGGGCCATCCCCATAATTCCACCCAGCAGAATGCCGCTCCCTGTGATCGGAGAAGACTGCATTGCCAAATAATTGTCACTTGCTTAATTTTGTAAAGTTTGGTTTATTCGATTTTTACCTTTTTTTTGAACATTATTGTCTAGAGATTGTCGTGAAGCCAAAGCACTAAACACGGCTTCTGACGGAAAAGCCTCACAACGTATAAGCAGAACTATACATTGAGCAGGAAGGATGGGTGCAATCGCTGGCACTAATGAATGCTGGTTTCTCGGTGCCCCCTGGTATGTAGCGCAGGCCTGTACTCCCCCTCGGGTCCCTTCTCCTGCTCTCCGCTCTTCTACCTATCCTAATGAGTTATGGCAACAGCTAGTAAGGGCTGGGGGGGACTGTGCGGCCGCTCTGACCCACTTCATGGACATCCTCACCGGAAAGCTGTATGAGAGCAGGACGCCGCTGACAGCTGGGTTTACGCTTTTCTTATCCATAATCCCGGGCAGTTCAGCCATTTGCAACATGAAGCAGCAGCCGCCGCAGCACAGCGGCGTAGACATTGATTGTTGTCAGGGATCATATATGATGGCAGACAGGCCTGCGCCCCCCGCACATGACAGCCACATACATTAATAAAGACTTCGGGGACAAAAGCTCCCACACTGCCAGCTCTGAATGACAGACAGATGTCTGCTGATTGCAGCCGGGAAGCCATTGATGCCCACATGCAGAATTAGACATTTATAAATTAGCGGTTTTGTTGTTTTTTTTTTCCCCCAATGTTGGTTTGCAAAAAAACCCAAACCTTAAAATGAAAGGATTGGGAAGATTGATCTCTGCAGTTAGCCGCCGGTCGTCTTTTATCACGGGAGTTGCATGTCGGCTGTAGGGGTTAATGAAACCCATCTGAAATAATCCCAATGCATTGGGTGAAATAATTGCATTTGGTTATGCTTGGACAGCCTTAATTAAAGACGTGGCCTGAGCTTTCTATGAAAGGAGACGTGATTTACTTGGGGATCTCCGTGGAGGCCGGGGTTCCAGGATTCTTCATTCCATATGTGCTGGATCAGAGCACTGGAGCGGAAGAAGACCTAGGCCTAAATATATCGTGTATATATATATATATATATATATTATATATATACATACACACACACACACACCGGTATATATATATATATGTAATATGGGGGTAAAGTATCCTCTGATGTCTCTTGTTCCCATAGTCAGATTGCCGCTTCATTCAGCCAAATCGCTATCTGTTTGTTCGCTAAGTAACAGATACCCCTTTAAAACAGATGGACCCATACAATCTGCTGCTGATTTTAATCTCTGCCTCATTAGTACACATGTATGATCTTCAGTTCAGCTGCATTGTCTATTTGAGTCTGGGGTCTAAAATCCATGTTTCAACAGAAGCCCCATGCTTTACACTGCAGCTCTGTTCTTTATTTTATTTTTTTTTCAGATTGTTGTCTAAGAACAAAAGTACTGCAGCAAATCAGTATATCGAGGGCTGAGGATGGGATGATTATGTAATATATATAGCTGAGTGTATGCATGTGTGTATGTCCGCTAAAGGAATCCGCACCGTCGCCTTTACAATCACGAAATTTTGCACAGACGCCCCATGTGACTCAGAGAATGTCATATACTATGTTTTGACAGGAAAATTTAACCCTGCGCTTTACAGTAAAGGGTGCTTTACACGCCGCAACATCATTACCGATATATTGTCGGGGTCACGTCATTAGTGACGCACATCCGATGCGGTAGGGACATCGCAGCGTGTGACACCAAGCAGCGACGATCAACGATCGCAAATTATTTTTATTTTATTTATTTATAAATCGTTCAAAAACGAGGATCGTTGACACATCGATCCTTTCCTTAAATATGCTATGTGCCCACGCTAGAATGTCCCTGCGGATTTTTTTGCCTGAAAATCCGCGACTTTCGCGGCAAATCCGCACCCGCGGATTTGCCGCGGATTTTTTTTTTTTTTTTTCCCCATTCAAAGCCAAAAATCCGCACCAAATCTGCACCAAACAATTGACATGCTGCAGATTTTTCCGGATCAAAATCCGCGGCAAATCCGCCGCGGAAAAATCCGCAGCATGGGCACAGCATTTCCAAAATGCCATTGAAATGGCTTGGAAGTGCTGCTGCTGCAGATTTTCGGCAAATCCGCGGTAAATCCGCGGCAAAATCCGCGGTAAATCCGCGGTAAATCCTGTAGCGTGGGCACATAGCCTAATATCGCTGCTGCCACAGGTACGATGTTGTTCTTCGTTCCTGCGGCAGTACACATCGCTGTGTATGAAGCCGCACGAGCGACGAACATCTCCTTACCTGCCTGCACCGGCTATGCAAAAGGAAGGAGGTGGGCGGGATGTTACGTCCCGTTCATCTCCGCCTCTCCGCTTCTATTGGCTGGCCGCTTAGTGACGTTGCTATGACGTCGAACGCACCTCCCCTTTGAGGGAGGGATTGTTCGGCGGTCACAGCGACGTCGCTGTCAAGGTATGTGCATGTGACTCTGCCGTAGCGATAATGTTCGCTACGGCAGCGATCACCAAATGTCGCACGAGCGACGGGGGCGCGTGCTAGCAATCGCTAACGATGTTGTAGTGTGTAAAGCACCCTTTACTCTCCAAAAAGCCTGCCTCCATTAAAGTCAATGGAGCTGTGAGCTACAGGATATTAATAGGAGCTGTGATTGGTTGCTGAAGGAACAAAGAAATAAGATGTCGGTGGAGAGACGGATAGAGAGAGACAGAAATAGACAGACAGATAGAGACAGACGGGGAAAGAGACAGAGACAAGGAAAAAAACAGGGAAAGACATAGACAAGGATAGTGACTGGGAAAGAGACAGGGAAAAAGACAGGCAAAGAGACAGAGGCGGGCAAAGAGACAGACAGACACAAAGAGATAGAGAGAGACAGACACAGAGATAGAGACAGACAGAGACTGATACAGAAACAGACAGAGACAGACACAGACAGACAGACATGGGTAGAGACAGAAACACAGAGACAGACAGGGAAAGAGACAGACAGAGACAGACGCATAGAGACAGACAGACAGAGACAAACACATAGAGAAAGACAGAGACAGACAGACAGAGACTGGGAGGAGACAAGAGACAGTTATTATCCCGGGCAACGCCGGGTACTACAGCTAGTATAATATAAACGGAAATTATAAAAACGATTATTGCTTTTTGAGGAGGAGCCACAATAAGGAGGAGGAGCCTAGTGATCTGTCCGTTTAGGTTCCCAGTGACGCAGACACATCCATCATGAGTGATGACCCGATCCGTGGCAGCACTGGAAACGCAAGTTGCCATTTCATTTTCCAAACAGTATTTAATGTCGTCAGCCCCCCCCCCCACCCCCATTGAACAGGCATAAATGGTTTTCTAAAAAAAAAAAAATCCATGCAGCTCCAAACTGAAGGAAAATTGGAAATGTGAACGTAAAAATAAAATGTAGAACCCCCGGGGGCTGTGGAGTTCCTGTCTGGTGTGATTAGCCATGGCGGCCCCCCAGGCTCCTGCATCCAGGACCTCAGGAGAGCAGTGCCCTGCCTGACACATCAGCACTTCCAGCGCCCGCACCGCTCTCCTGACAGGTGGCATTTATTTCGGGTTATTTTGGGTGCTGCGTATGGTCCACAGATTTTGCTGTAGAGGAGCCTGGAATTGCATTAGACTCCGGCTGACCACATTCACATGGGAGGCGGATGGCTTTTCTGGGAAATTTGTGGCTTTTGTTGTTGAAAGCCTGTTTTTAGGTCCAGCAGCATGTAAATAACACACCCCGGCCTTACCATGGAAACTAAGAGCAATGCAGGGCCTGGTATATTCATCCTGGGCTGGGAGGAAGGGGGGGCTGATAACTGCGAGAAGCTGTGAATGGGGAGGATGAGAGATAAGTGCAGGTTCCCTGCCAGAAGAGAAGCTTTTTGACACTCTCTGCATCACAATAGGAACAATATCTGTTGGCCTTGGAAATGAGAGGTGGCAATTGTAAAGCAATGAGTGTTGGACAAACCCCGGGAGAATATCGCTCTTCAGTATCTGAGAAAGGCTTTGTGAGGCCTGCGCTCATCAGAATGGTTCATCGGCTCCCCTTGCATCGCTCCTGCTCCTTTCAGACTTGTTTACCATCACACACAACATTTCCCCATCGTCATCTGATACGGAGGGCGATCTGAGAACTCGCGACCGAAAGCAGAAACGACGGATCTCCCTAAGACCAGTAGGACATCACGTGACCTCAACAGAAGGCACCAAAAGCCGTCATGTGTCATGGGAGTCCACGGTGGGACCGAGCCACCAGGCCACCATTTATCACCTCACCTGTGGCCTGTTCTTGGAAGAACCTAAATCTTCCACGGGAAGAAGGACAAGGCATTTTGCATTTCAACATATAATAATAATAATAATAATAATAATTTATTCATTTATATAGCGCTATTAATTCCGCAGTGCTTTACATACATCAGCAACACTGTCCCCATTGGGGCTCACAATCTAAGGTCCCTATCAGTATATTTTTGAATTGTGGGAGGAAACCCACGCAAACACGGGGAGAACATACAAACTCCTTGCAGATGGTGTCCTTGGTGGGATTTGAACCGAGGACCCCAGCGCTGTAAGACTGCAGTGCTAACCACTGAGCCACCACAAGACTGCAGTGCTAACCACTGAGCCGCCGTGCCGCCCAAACATATCGAATCTTCTGGCGGCGTCTAATTCCTCTTGCCCTATTGGCAGCAGATGAAACCTCGGCCGATCTGTACATGGGGCAGTCGGGAAGAAAAGCTGACGACTGAATGAGCCGCGAGTGTTTGCTCACCTTTAGTGCGTCTACAGGGGATTGTATGTAAGGAGAGGACCCCAATATTGGGCACATCCTGATCTGCAGTTTGAGCAATGGGGAATCTTAGCACTGAGTACAAGCGTGGTGCAAAAATCTGCACATGTTCCAACATTTAATCTGCTGCGATGGAAAGATCCCCCTTTGTTTCGCCGCCACAGACAAAGCAATTGTCAGGCCACTCCGCTATACCCTAATGATGGTAATATCTGTGATCGCCCTATTCTGAGACCTGCATGGACGGGGTTTTGTGCTCGGCTCCCCCCCATGACATCCCACGTGGTAAGCCTTAAATATAAATATACATATATATCATCTCCATACGGCTCCAGTGATTTGCTGATGCCTGCAGCCTGGGAACAAAGGAGACCAACCACAGCCCGGCCTCGTAGAGCCTCGTTCTCTTTTGAACCCCCCCAACTCCATTCAGCCCCCCCCCCTCCTGCTAATTAATGTAATTACTACTCAAGTGAATATTCATAAATGACTCTGGCTTTAATTTGTCTGAAATGACAGGCTGCTCACCCCCTGAATGATTGAAGAGGTCCGCGATAATTCCATGTGATTAGGCTCTTTCACCTCTGCTTTCCGCCTCTGTTAGTTTCATTACATTCAGTGTTTGTTTAAACTGCTCACAGGAGAGCGTCCTCACCCCTGCAGAACCCCCACAACTGTGCCGGACCCCCACAACTGTGCCGGACCCCCACATCCCTGCAGAACCCCCAGAACTGTGCCGGATCCCCACAACTGTGCCGGACCCCCACATCCCTGCAGAACCCCCACAACTGTGCAGGACACCCTCATCCCTTCAGAACCTCCACAACTGAGCAGGACCCCCACATCCCTGCAGAACCCCCACAACTGAGCAGGACCCCCACATCCCTGCAGAACCCCCACAACTGTGCAGGACACCCTCACCCCTGCAGAACCTCCACACCTGAGCAGAACCCCCTCACCCCTGCAGAACCCCAACAACTGTGCAGGACACCCACATCCCTGCAGAACCCCCACAACTGTGCAGGACACCCACATCCCTGCAGAACCTCCACAACTGTGCAGGACACCCTCACCCCTGCAGAACCTCCACACCTGAGCAGAACCCCCTCACTCCTGCAGAACCTCCACAACTATGCAGGACCCCCACATCCCTGCAGAACCTCCACAACTGAGCAGAACACCCTCACCCCTGCAGAACCTCCACAACTGAACAGGATCCATTCACCCCTGCAGAACCTCCACAACTGTGCAGGACCCCCACATCCCTGCAGAACCTCCACAACTGTGCAGGACCCCCTCATCCCTACAGAACCTCCACAACTGTGCAGAACCCCCACATCCCTGCAGAACCTCCACAACTGTGCAGGACCCCCTCATCCCTACAGAACCTCCACAACTGTGCAGGACCCCCTCATCCCTACAGAACCTCCACAACTGTGCAGGACCCCCTCATCCCTACAGAACCTCTACAATTGTGCAGGACCCCCACATCCCTGCAGAACCTCCACAACTGTGCAGGACCCCCTCATCCCTACAGAACCTCCACAACTGTGCAGGACCCCCTCATCCCTACAGAACCTCCACATTCCTGCAGAACCCCCACATCCCTGCAGATCCTCCACAACTGTGCAGGACCCCCTGATCAATGCAGAACCTCCGCAACTGTGCAGAACTCCGTCTTCCCTACAAAATCTCCACAACTGAGCAGGACATCTGTGCAGTATTTCCACAACTGTGTAGAATCCCCTCATTGGTGCAGTATCTCCACAACTATGCAGGACCCCCACATCCCTGCAGAACCTCCACAACTGTGCAGGACCCCCTCATCCCTACAGAACCTCCACAACTGTGCAGGACCCCCTCATCCCTACAGAACCTCCACAACTGTGCAGGACCCCCACATCCCTGCAGAACCTCCACAACTGTGCAGGACCCCCACATCCCTGCAGAACCTCCACAACTGTGCAGGACGGACCCCCACATCAATGCAGAACCTCCACAACTGTGCAGGACCCCCACATCAATGTAGAACCTCCACAACTGTGCAGAACTTTCTCACCACAGAAACATTTTTACAACTGTGTAGGACCCCTCACTCCAAACATCCATAACTGTAAAGATGCACCCTACGACATTGCAGGTGCGATGTCAGTGGGGTCAAATCGAAAGTGACGCACATCCGGCGTCGCTGGCGACATTGCAGTATGTGAATCCTTTTTACTACGATTAACGAGCGCAAAAGCGTCGTAATCGTATGATCGGTGTAGCGTCGGTCATTTCCATAATTTCGGAAGGACCAATGTTACGATGTTGTTCCTCGTTCCTGCGGTAGCACACATCGCTGTGTGTGACACCGCAGGAGCGACGAACATCTCCTTACCTGCCTCCACCGGCTATGAGGAAGGAAGGAGGTGGGCGGGATGTTTACGTCCCGCTCATCTCCGCCCCTCCGCTTCTATTGGCCGCCTGCCATGTGATGTCGCTGTGACGCCGCACGACCTGCCCCCTTAGGAAGGAGGCGGGTCACCGGCCAGAGCGACGTCGCAGGGCAGGTAAGTGCGTGTGAAGCTGCCGTAGCGATAATGTTCGCTACGGCAGCAATCACAAGATATCGCTGCTGTGACGGGGGCGGTGACTATCGCGCTCGGCATCGCTACCATCGGCTTGCGATGTCGTAGTGTGCAAAGTACCCCTAAGTCTCAACAGCCGTGCAAAGCCTCCTGACTAATGATGAGCGAGTTTCTAAATACTCGGATTTGCGATGCTCGTAACAAGTGCTGTCTATGCAGTCTGAATAGTGTGCAATGCAAGTCACTGGGGAATACTCGCAATATAACGAGTGCCGCATATTCAGGTTACTCGTTACATTGCGAGTATTAGACAGTACTCGTCACAAATCCGATTATTTGGAAACTCGCTCATCATTACTCCCGACTCCTGCAGAATGGCCTCGCGCTGCACAGCCCCCAGTCCCTGCAGAAACCCCTCTCCCCATTAGTCACCACTTATTCTTGCAAGACCCTGTCTCATGAATTCAAGGCCCCCTCAGACCCTGCAGGACCCCGGCAGCATTGTGACCCTGCAGGACCCCGGCAGCATTGTGACCCTGCAGGACCCCGGGAGCATTGTGATCCTGCAGGACCCCGGCAGCATTGTGACCCTGCAGGACCCCGGCAGCATTGTGACCCTGCAGGACCCCGGTTTTCCGCTTGGGGTGTTTTTTTTTCCAGGCACTGATTGCTTCATCTTCCTCTCCTCATCCTTCCCTGCTCCTTCACTTTACACCTTCTCTCCGGAGTCTTCGCTGCTTTCCTGCCACTTCTCACTTTCCCATCATCTTGTCACATTCCTCAGGGCTTGGGGCCTCCCCGCCGCTTATTACAGTGCGACTTTTTATTAGCACATTGATTCTTCCCTATTGTCCAGGACACATGTTACATTGTGCAGGGTAAATGCCTGCCATTATTTACCGAGCCGGACGACTCGGGGGCGTGAGATCTGTTCACATTACATAGGTAACAGACAGCCAATAATGGCATTCTTCACTGTGTCTATGGGGTCGTCACCCACATTTCCCCTGGCTCTTTATAGTCAATGACATTGCATTGTTATACAGAGGTCTCACTCTCTGGTGAGTGGCTCCAGTGGTCGTTAAGTCCGCAAAATGCACCAAATACCTGTGTGTCCATGATCAGGGATCTGTGCAGGGGATGCAAACAAGGGCCAGAGCCATTAACATGGCAGGAAACAGGGCCTTGTACTGTTTGGCACATAAGGATACATTGTGATGAGCCACAAACCCTAACCTCGCCCAGTTTTGTTGTGCGCCCTCTCAGACACTGTACCCCTAGTGAAGCCCTTTTGTCTCCCTATTCACTATGGTACCCCTTACATTGCCTCTTACTGCGTGAGGAGGCATAATGCCATATCATGCCCTCAGTGCCCAACCACAAGACCCCTATGAGGACCACACAGTACCCTTCACACATGATGTCCCCAGAAGGCCCCTAATACAGTATGATTCCCACACAATACCCCTCATATATGATGTCCCCACAAGGCCCCTCACACTATGATGCCCACACAATACCCCTCACACATGATGTCCCCACAAGGCCCCTCACACATGATGTCCCCACAAGGCCCCTCATACTATGATGACCACACAATTCCCCTCACACATGATGTCCCCACAAGGCCCCTCATATACTATGATGCCCACACAATACCCCTCACACATGATGTCCCCACAAAGCCCCTCATATACGATGATGCCCACACAATACCCCTCACACATGATGTCCCCACAAGGCCCCTCACACATGATGTCCCCACAAGGCCCCTCATACTATGATGACCACACAATTCCCCTCACACATGATGTCCCCACAAGGCCCCTCATATACTATGATGCCCACACAATACCCCTCACACATGATGTCCCCACAAAGCCCCTCATATACGATGATGCCCACACAATACCCCTCACACATGATACCCCCACAAGGCCCCTCATATACTATGATGACCACACAATACCCCTCACACATGATACCCCCACAAGGCCCCTCATATACTATGATGACCACACAATACCCCTCACACATGATACCCCCACAAGGCCCCTCATATACTATGATGACCACACAATTCCCCTCACACATGATGCCCCCACAAGTCCCCTCATACAGAATGATGCCCACACAATTCCCCTCACACATGATGTCCCCACAAGGCCCCTCATATACTGTGATGACCACACAATTCCCCTCACACATGATGTCCCCACAAGGCACCTCATATACTATGATGACCACACAATTCCCCTCACACATGATGTCCCCACAAGGCCCCTCATATACTGTGATGCCCACACTATACCCCTCACACATGATGTCCCCACAAGGCCCTTCTTATACTATGATGCCCACACAATACCCCTCACACATGATGCCCCCACAAGGCCCCTCATACTATGATGACCACACAATTCCCCTCACACATGATGCCCCCACAAGGCCCCTCATATATGATGATGACCACACAATACCCCTCACGCTATGGAGGCCGCCATGTTGTGGGCGGAGCGAGCAGATATTCCAGGTGAACTCAGAATCGGGTCACAGGCCTGAGGTGCAAGTCGCCGGCTCTAGTGCAAAACGGAGGGGGAGAAAGCAACTTCCAAATAAGCAGGGACGGAGGAGCAGATCGTTGGCGGCGCTGAGCGTCTGCCCCAGGGGCCGCCCGCAGCGCCTTCGCTTGGATGGAGACTCGTTCTCTTTCCTCTTCAGCAATCACTTAGCTTCCATGTCCTCACGTCCCGGTCGTACTTGTCACATGAAAGGCTGCGGCCTCGTTCATCAGTGGCATTTACATGCACGAGAGGCTCCTGAGTGTTTGTTGTGGTCCTGTACTTGGGGCCTCATTCATGGCTGCGTCCGTCCTCCTCGTCCTCGCTCGCTGCATTACATCTCTCTGATTTGCCCCCTTGTTTCTGCCTGCACAGACCACTTGAAGAACAATCGCTCAGATTGGAACCTGTGAGCGCTAATGAATGCAGAGTACGAGGCTATATCAGGCTGCTCGTAACCATTTATGTGCTGGTGCCACAGTGCGCAACGTCTGGCTGTCATCCAGCTTTCCTAGACTACAGAATGGCAAAGCTGCAAGAATATGAATGGGAGAAGGTGGGTATAGCTGCAGGGGCACTGGGTGGGGTCCTCGCAACCTGGGGGGATCCACATACTGCCCTTGCTCAGGAGTTCACTGCATACCTAGAAAAATGACCCCCGTGGGTCCCTGTAGTTGGCACTATAGATATACATGGCCACTCCTGATTATATTCCCACTCATGGAGACTGGTGGAGGTTTGTGTTGTCACCATCTTGTGGCAAAATTTGAGAAGAGTACGGGGCGAGTCTCTGCATAAATCCTCACGCCCTAGGAACAGCGGCTGCCCGGCAAGCTGGGGATATAATAGATTAAAGGCAGAAGTAAGAAGATTTCTTGTTGCTGGGGATTTGCCTTATCTATTTCCTTTATATCTTTCTGACCAAAAGCAATTAAAATGATTTCCTTAAAAATGAAAAACATTTTCCTTTGATCTCATCAACCAAAGAAGAAAAAACAACACAAAATAATCCCCGTAAGTTCTGTACCTCCATTGGTTATGACTCCCAGGACCCTGGACTGCGAGCGTCCTATACATTGTGCTTGTTGTTGGGTTATATCAGATCCCCAGACTCTTCCCTCCCAGGTTTCAACTTCCTGCTGAGCTTGTGCCTAGCATTCAATCAGAACAAGCAGAGCTGCAGTGTAAAGCATCATTGAAGGACAACAACGGAGCTTGAGTCAGTGGAGAAGAGAGATGGGATTTACACTGTTTCAGAGTCCAATAGGCAGAGCTAAGTGGGAATCATTAATTCTAATGGAGCACAAATAAAAGGGACGGGTACCTGTCACGGGATGTAATATGTTAAGCAACAAGAACAGAAAAAATGGGCATCTGAGCGACTGGGACCAAATTGTGGTATCTGGACTAGTGATGAATGAGCACTACCATGCTCGGGTGCTCAGTGCTTGTAACTAGTGATGAGTGGGCACTACCATGCTCGGGTGCTCAGTACTTGTAACTAGTGATAAGTGGGCACTACCATGCTCAGGTGCTCAGTACTGGTAACTAGTGATGAGCGGGCACTACCATGCTCGGGTGCTCAGTACTCGTAACTAGTGATGAGTGGGCACTACTATGCTCTAGAGCTTGGTACTCGTAAATAGTGATGAGCGGGCACTACCATGCTCGGGTGCTCTGTACTGGTAACTAGTGATGAGCGGGCACTACCATGCTCAGTACTGGTAACTAGTGATGAGCGGGCACTACCATGCTCGGGTGCTCAGTACTCGTAACTAGTGATAAATGGGCACTACCATGCTCGGGTGCTCAGTACTCATAACTAGTGATGAGTGGGCACTACCATGCTCGGGTGCTCAGTACTCATAACTAGTGATGAGTGGGCACTACCATGCTCGGGTGCTCAGTACTCGTAACTAGTGATGAGTGGGCACTACCATGCTCGGGTGCTCAGTACTCGTAACTAGTGATGAGTGGGCACTACCATGCTCGGGTGCTCTGTACTGGTAACTAGTGATGAGCGGGCACTACCATGCTCAGGTGCTCAGTACTGGTAACTAGTGATGAGCGGGCACTACCATGCTCAGGTGCTCAGTACTCGCAACTAGTGATGAGCGGGCACTACCATGCTCGGGTGCTCAGTACTCGTAACTAGTGATGAGTGGGCACTACCATGCTCAGGTGCTCAGTACTCGTAACTAGTGATGAGTGGGCACTACCATGCTCGGGTGCTCAGTACTCGTAACTAGTGATGAGCGGGCACTACCATGCTCAGTACTGGTAACTAGTGATGAGCGGGCACTACCATGCTCGGGTGCTCAGTACTCGTAACTAGTGATAAATGGGCACTACCATGCTCGGGTGCTCAGTACTCATAACTAGTGATGAGTGGGCACTACCATGCTCGGGTGCTCAGTACTCATAACTAGTGATGAGTGGGCACTACCATGCTCGGGTGCTCAGTACTCGTAACTAGTGATGAGTGGGCACTACCATGCTCGGGTGCTCAGTACTCGTAACTAGTGATGAGTGGGCACTACCATGCTCGGGTGCTCTGTACTGGTAACTAGTGATGAGCGGGCACTACCATGCTCAGGTGCTCAGTACTGGTAACTAGTGATGAGCGGGCACTACCATGCTCAGGTGCTCAGTACTCGCAACTAGTGATGAGCGGGCACTACCATGCTCGGGTGCTCAGTACTCGCAACTAGTGATGAGTGGGCACTACCATGCTCGGGTGCTCAGTACTCGTAACTAGTGATGAGTGGGCACTACCATGCTCGGGTGCTCAGTACTCGTAACTAGTGATGAGTGGGCACTACCATGCTCGGGTGCTCTGTACTGGTAACTAGTGATGAGCGGGCACTACCATGCTCAGGTGCTCAGTACTGGTAACTAGTGATGAGCGGGCACTACCATGCTCAGGTGCTCAGTACTGGTAACTAGTGATGAGCGGGCACTACCATGCTCGGGTGCTCAGTACTCATAACTAGTGATGAGTGGGCACTACCATGCTCGGGTGCTCAGTACTCGTAACTAGTGATAAGTGGGCACTACTATGCTCTATAGCTTGTTACTCGTAACGAGTAGGTCGGATGCTTGGATTTGTGTTAAGGGGGTTTTACACGCAGCGACATCGGTACCGATGTCGCTTGTGAAAGCACCCGCCCCCGTCGTTTGTGCATCACGGGCAAATCGCTGCCCGTCTCACACAATATCGCTAGGCCCCGTAACGGGCTTACCTGCCTAGCGACGTTGCTGTTGCCGGCGAACCACCTCCTTTCTAAGGGGGCGGTTCGTGCGGCATCACACAGCAGGTGTCCAATAGCAGCGGAGGGGCTGAGAGCAGCCGAAAGAAAGTGACGCCCAGCTCGTTGCCGGCGGGACGCAAGTAAGCTGTGTTCGTTGTTCCCGGGGTGTCACACGTAGCGATGTGTGCTGCCACAGGAACGATGAACAACCTGCGTCCACAACGACCAACGAGATTTTGAAAATGAACGACGTGTCAACGATCAACGATAAGGTGAGTATATTTGATCGCTAACAGACGATCGGAGCTGTTACATGCAACGACGTTGCTAACGAGGCCTGATGTGCGTCACAAATTCCGTGACCCCAACGACATATCGTAAGATACGTCGTTGCGTGTAACGGGGCCTTAAAGGGGGCTTTACACGCAACGATATCGCTAACGAGATATCGCTTGGGTCATGGAATTTGTGACGCACATCTGGACTCGTTAGCGACGTTGTTGCGTGTAACAGCTCCGATCGTCTGTTAACGATCAAATATACTCACCTTATCGTTGATACGTCATTCATTTTAAAAAAATCGTTGATTGTTGTGGACGCAGGTTGTTTGTCGTTCCTGAGGCAGCACACATCGCTACGTGTGACACCCCGGGAACGACGAATAACACCGTACCTGCGTCCTCCGGCAACGAGGTGGGCGTCACTTTCTTTTGGCTGCTCTCCGCCCCTCTGCTTCTATTGGACGGCTACCGTGTGACGTCGCTGTGACGCCGCATGAACCGCCCGCTTAGAAAGGAGGAGGTTCGCCAGTCACAGCGACGTCGCTAGGCAGGGAAGTCCGTGTGACGGGGACTAACGATATTGTGCGCCACGGGCAGCAGTTTGCCCGTGACACACAAACGACGGGGGCAGGTGCTTTCACGAGCAACATCGCTAGCGATGTCGCTGCGTGTAAAGCCGCTTTAAGGAAGGAGAGTCGGTCATCCTGAGGCCAGGTCTTGGGCGTCCATGGGTCATTGATGACGGGACTGTAGGCTAGTCCTGCACAGCAGATCCGGTAGCACAAATTGCTGACATTTTTTATGCCCGTGTTGACTTCCGTCCATCACTAAAAGTGGCTACATCATATCTGGATCACGGATCAATGAATGGATGCGACCTGGGCTGAGAAATCACATGTACTTTTGTTATGTCTGTGGCACCTGGATATTTTCTGAAAAGAAGACAATCCAGCGGAGGCAGAGTGATGCCATGGCAAATCTAGGGTCCGGGAATCATTTGGATGAGATGTACCTAACTAAACAACCCAAGTGCCCCTTGTTACAGGCAGGAATATTCCTTAATGGCAGTGCCCTCTATCAGGATAATGCCCCTGGTGGAAACTATTCAGGAGGAACATAACAAAGAGATCAAGGTGATCATATGAGATCTCAATCCGTTTGAGGATCTTTAGTGGAAAACCAGTCCGATCCATGGAGGCCGCACCGAGCCACTTCCAGGACTTATATTATGCTGCTAATGCCTTGGTGCCAGATACCGCAGGGCACCTCCGAGGTCTCCTGGAGTCCATGCCTTGATGTGGGGCACAATATACATTACGCAGGCGGTTTTGATTGTGCATTGTCGTGCCCGTATGGAGGCGCTCGCACTTTGAAGCCACCATCTTTATTAGGGTATGTGCGCACGTTGCTTTTTACCTGCTTTTTACCTGCTTTTTTGCTGCTTTTTCTTCTGCGCTGTTGAATGCCAAAATGGATGTGTTCTTCTATTCAAGCAAAGTCTATGGGAATTTGGGTTTCTTGTTCACACTATGTTGTTCAAAATGCTGCCTTTTTGTGGCAGAACTCTGGTCAAAAACTCAGCTTTGCAGTGCAAAACCCAAATGGCAAAAACAATTGACATGTTGCTTCTTTGAAAAGCTGAGTTTTTGACAAAAGTTCTGCCACAAAAAGGCAGCATTTTGAACAACATAGTGTGAACAAGAAACCCAAATTCCCATAGACTTTGCTTGAATAGAAGAACACATCCATTTTGGCAATAAACAGCGCAGAAGAAAAAGCAGCAAAAAAGCAGGTAAAAAGCAGGTAAAAAGCAACGTGCGCACATACCCTTAAGCTAATTGCGCGCACACAAACCTCCAGATGCTGAACGAGCGAAACCCGACTTCGGTCTCCCATCCGGCCAAAAGCCGCAGATAAAATTTCACCCTCTGCCTTTTATCCGGCTGCCTCCTCTGGCTTTTCGGGGCGGCTCTTCTTGGGTTACAGGCTGCGACATGCGGGCAGCCTTTCATTAATGCTCGCCAGCAGGTCTCAGAAGAGCAGCCATGGGAAGTGTGCAGAGTGCGGTCACGGGGAATCGAGTTGCAATTTTCCAGGGATTGCTAATGCAGAAAAGCTGTTGTGAGGTTGGAGCAGGATTCCCATTAACTCCATGTCCAGGTCACTGGGGCTTGTAGTCCTCATTGCAGAGATGCTTTATGAAGTGGAACGTTATACTCTGCATAGGCAGCCAGCCGCCAGCTCTTATACACGGGGGTCACCTTTATGCTTCCTGCACCCGTTATAGGATACATTCTCCCTTTGTACATTATTATTGGTTTCCATTTGATCCATCAGATCATTTTCATTGTATTTTTATCCCCAGTAATTGATTATTGATCAGGACAATATCCATTCTCCACCGCTCCCAGTAACCACACACTGATCTAGAATGTGATATGAAAGGTGGGGGCTCATCCCAATTCCTCAGGACATTACTATCCATGCTGATCGATTTTAGTCACATTTGTCAATGGACAACCAATAAAGCCGCCATCATGTCACCCATCCGTCCCATAATGCTGAACACCCTGGAACACTAAGGGAAGGGGTCAGTGCTACATAATTAGATGGGTTTTTTAACATGGGTCTTAGGCTAAGTTCACACATCCTGTGTTTTCAATCCGTCAGGTCCGTCAGCAACGGATCAGTCATTTTCAAGATGTCAACTGATGCAACTGATGTGTTTTTCACAGGATTCCTTTCACAGGAATCCTGTGAAAAAACGGATCAGTTGCGTCCGTTACATCCGCTGTGCGTCCGTTTTTTGACGGATCAGTCATGATCCGTCTGTGTTTGGGACAGCCCAGT
This sequence comes from Anomaloglossus baeobatrachus, assembly GCF_048569485.1. Lineage (NCBI taxonomy): Eukaryota > Metazoa > Chordata > Amphibia > Anura > Aromobatidae > Anomaloglossus > Anomaloglossus baeobatrachus. The sequence goes on from NC_134360.1 coordinate 245,928,413, forward strand.
GGGCGTGCCAAGCATGCTGGGCATGCTCAGAAGAGCATGACGGAATCCTGCGCTGGATTCCGTTGTAAGACGGATTACGACGGAATCCAGCACCATAGACATGCATTACAAGCTTGACGGATGGCGACGGATTCCTGCGCGGCGCGTTAATTTTGACGGCCCGAAAAACGTTACATTCTGCGTTGCTCCCCGCTCGGCGGTCAGTCAAAAACGACGGACCGCGACGCAGCGGATGCAACGCAGGGTCATCAGTTGCAATCCGTCGCTAATAGAAGTCTATGGGGAAATACAGGATTCCTGCAAAATATTTTGCAGGTTACCGTAATTCCCCAAGGCGACGGATTGTGACTGATGCAAAACACAGGATGTGTGAACTTAGCCTTAGAAAGTTGTTGGATGATCCCCCCCCCCCTTGCTGTCTTAGCAGTAATTGGCAGCCATATTGGTTGCTAATGGTAAAAAGTTTAAGCAGATGAGGTGAAGGGATGATGTGGGCCGGGCGCCTGGTGCACGAGCCCCTGGTGTGTGCCGTGTTGTTCTGCGTCCTCAGCGCTCGTACATTTTGTTGCATCAGATCGGGCTATTTATATTCTCAGGGAAAGACTCCTTAGGCTGCAATATTAATGAAGCATCGTCCAATTAAGACAGATGAGGCCTCTGTTGTAAGGTGCCTGCTTAGTGCGGCCGCAGGTACTGCTGACTACAAGGCTCCCCTCCTGGGGACACGAATAACAGGTCTCCGAGTTCTCTGATATTAGATGTTACAGCGGCTTCACATCCACTCGGAGCAGAAAAAAAGATTAAAAGTCCTCCCAAAATCTCAGTCCTGCAATTGTCTTCTATTCACATGCCCTCTCTGCTTCTGGGAAAGCTGGGTGACAACCAAAACTTCCACAAAGGTTGTCAGAGGGTCTCCCCAAGGTCTGCCTATTATTTAGCAAAGCCTTCCCTCTGCTCTAGTGATGAGCGGGCACTACCATGCTCGGGTGCTCGGTAGTTATAACTAGTGATGAGCGGGCACTACCATGCACGGGTGCTCAAAACTGGTAACTAGTGATGAGCGGGCACTACCATGCTCGGGTGCTCAGTACTGGTAACTAGTGATGAGCGGGCACTACCATGCTCGGGTGCTCAGTACTCGACTCGTAACTAGTGATGAGCGGGCACTACCATACTCGGGTGCTCAGTACTTGTAACTAGTGATGAGAGGGCACTACCATGCTTGGGTGCTCGGTAGTCGTAACTAGTGATGAGTGGGCACTACCATGCTCAGGTGCTCGGTAGTCGTAACTAGTGATGAGTGGGCACTACCATGCTCAGGTGCTCTGTACTCGTAACTAGTGATGAGCGGGCACTACCATGCTCAGGTGCTCAGTACTCGTAACTAGTGATGAGCGGGCACTACCATGCTCAGGTGCTCAGTACTCGTAACTAGTGATGAATGGGCACTACCATGCTCAGGTGCTCAGTACTGGTAACTAGTGATGAGCGGGCACTACCATGCTCAGGTGCTCAGTACTGGTAACTAGTGATGAGCGGGCACTACCATGCTCTGGTGCTCAGTACTTGTAACTAGTGCTGAGTGGGCACTACCATGCTCGGGTGCTCAGTACTCATAACTAGTGCTGAGTGGGCACTACCATGCTCGGGTGCTCAGTACTCGTAACTAGTGATGAGCGGGCACTACCATGCACGGGTGCTCAGTACTTGTAACTAGTGATGAGCGGGCACTACCATGCTCAGGTGCTCAGTACTGGTAACTAGTGATGAGCGGGCACTACCATGCTCGGGTGCTCAGTACTTGTAACTAGTGCTGAGTGGGCACTACCATGCTCGGGTGCTCAGTACTCGTAACTAGTGCTGAGTGGGCACTACCATGCTCGGGTGCTCAGTACTCGTAACTAGTGATGAGCGGGCACTACCATGCACGGGTGCTCAAAACTGGTAACTAGTGATGAGCGGGCACTACCATGCTCGGGTGCTCAGTACTGGTAACTAGTGATGAGCGGGCACTACCATGCTCGGGTGCTCAGTACTCGACTCGTAACTAGTGATGAGCGGGCACTACCATGCTCGGGTGCTCAGTACTCGTAACTAGTGATGAGCGGGCACTACCATGCTCGGGTGCTCAGTACTGGTAACTAGTGATGAGTAGGCACTACCATGCTCTGGTGCTCTGTACTCGTAACTAGTGCTGAGTGGGCACTACCATGCTCGGGTGCTCAGTACTCGTAACTAGTGCTGAGTGGGCACTACCATGCTCGGGTGCTCAGTACTCGTAAGTAGTGCTGAGTGGGCACTACCATGCTCGGGTGCTCAGTACTGGTAACTAGTGATGAGCGGGCACTACGATGCATGGGTGCTCAGTACTCGTAACTAGTGCTGAGCGGGCACTATCATGCTCGTGTGCTCAGTACTCGTAACTAGTGATGAGCGGGCACTACCATGCTCAGGTGCTCAGTACTCGTAACTAGTGATGAGCGGGCACTACCATGCTCAGGTGCTCAGTACTCGTAACTAGTGATGAGTGGGCACTACCATGCTCAGGTGCTCAGTACTGGTAACTAGTGATGAGCGGGCACTACCATGCTCGGGTGCTCAGTACTTGTAACTAGTGCCGAGTGGGCACTACCATGCTCGGGTGCTCAGTACTCATAACTAGTGCTGAGTGGGCACTACCATGCTCGGGTGCTCAGTACTCATAACTAGTGATGAGCGGGCACTACCATGCACGGGTGCTCAGTACTTGTAACTAGTGATGAGCGAGCACTACCATGCTCAGGTGCTCAGTACTGGTAACTAGTGATGAGCGGGCACTACCATGCTCAGGTTCTCAGTACTGGTAACTAGTGATGAGCGGGCACTACCATGCTCAGGTGCTCAGTACTGGTAACTAGTGATGAGCGGGCACTACCATGCTCGGGTGCTCAGTACTTGTAACTAGTGATGAGCGAGCACTACCATGCTCGGGTGCTCAGTACTTGTAACTAGTGCTGAGTGGGCACTACCATGCTCGGGTGCTCAGTACTCGTAACTAGTGCTGAGTGGGCACTACCATGCTCGGGTGCTCAGTACTCGTAACTAGTGATGAGCGGGCACTACCATGCACGGGTGCTCAGAACTGGTAACTAGTGATGAGCGGGCACTACCATGCTCGGGTGCTCAGTACTGGTAACTAGTGATGAGCGGGCACTACCATGCTCGGGTGCTCAGTACTGGTAACTAGTGATGAGAGGGCACTACCATCCTCGGGTGCTCAGTACTCGTAACTAGTGATGAGTGGGCACTACCATGCTCGGGTGCTCAGTACTGGTAACTAGTGATGAGCGGGCACTACCATGCTCGGGTGCTCAGTACTCGACTCGTAACTAGTGATGAGCGGGCACTACCATGCTCGGGTGCTCAGTACTCGTAACTAGTGATGAGTGGGCACTACCATGCTCGGGTGCTCAGTACTGGTAACTAGTGATGAGTGGGCACTACCATGCTCTGGTGCTCTGTACTCGTAACTAGTGCTGAGTGGGCACTACCATGCTCGGGTGCTCAGTACTTGTAACTAGTGCTGAGTGGGCACTACCATGCTCGGGTGCTCAGTACTCGTAACTAGTGCTGAGTGGGCACTACCATGCTCGGGTGCTCAGTACTCGTAAGTAGTGCTGAGTGGGCACTACCATGCTCGGGTGCTCAGTACTGGTAACTAGTGATGAGCGGGCACTACGATGCATGGGTGCTCAGTACTCGTAACTAGTGCTGAGCGGGCACTATCATGCTCGTGTGCTCAGTACTGGTAACTAGTGATGAGCGGGCACTACCATCCTCGGGTGCTCAGTACTCGTAACTAGTGATGAGTGGGCACTACCATGCTCGGGTGCTCAGTACTGGTAACTAGTGATGAGCGGGCACTACCATGCTCGGGTGCTCAGTACTCGACTCGTAACTAGTGATGAGCGGGCACTACCATGCTCGGGTGCTCAGTACTCGTAACTAGTGATGAGCGGGCACTACCATGCTCGGGTGCTCAGTACTGGTAACTAGTGATGAGTGGGCACTACCATGCTCGGGTGCTCAGTACTGGTAACTAGTGATGAGCGGGCACTACGATGCATGGGTGCTCAGTACTCGTAACTAGTGCTGAGCGGGCACTACCATGCTCGGGTGCTCTGTACTCGTAACTAGTGCTGAGTGGGCACTACCATGCTCGGGTGCTCAGTACTCGTAACTAGTGCTGAGTGGGCACTACCATGCTCGGGTGCTCAGTACTGGTAACTAGTGATGAGCGGGCACTACGATGCATGGGTGCTCAGTACTCGTAACTAGTGCTGAGCGGGCACTACCATGCTCGGGTGCTCGATACTCGTAACTAGTGATGAGCGGGCATTACCATGCTCGGGTGCTCAGTACTCGTAACTAGTGATGAGCGGGCACTACCATGCACGGGTGCTCAGTACTTGTAACTAGTGATGAGCGAGCACTACCATGCTCAGGTGCTCAGTACTGGTAACTAGTGATGAGCGGGCACTACCATGCTCAGGTGCTCAGTACTGGTAACTAGTGATGAGCGGGCACTACCATGCTCGGGTGCTCAGTACTTGTAACTAGTGCTGAGTGGGCACTACCATGCTCGGGTGCTCAGTACTTGTAACTAGTGCTGAGTGGGCACTACCATCCTCGGGTGCTCAGTACTTGCAACTAGTGATGAGTGGGCACTACCATGGTCGGGTGCTCAGTACTGGTAACTAGTGATGAGCGGGCAATACCATGCTCGGGTGCTCAGTACTGGTAACTAGTGATGAGCGTGCACTACCATGCTCGGATGCTCTATACTCGTAACTAGTGATGAGTGGGCACTACCATGCTCTGGTGCTCAGTACTCGTAACTAGTGCTGAGTGGGCACTACCATGCTCGGGTGCTCTGTACTCGAAACTAGTGATGAGTGGGCACTACCATGCTCGGGTGCTCAGTACTCGTAACTAGTGCTGAGTGGGCACTACCATGCTCGGGTGCTCAGTACTGGTAACTAGTGATGAGCGTGCACTACCATGCTCGGATGCTCTGTACTCGTAACTAGTGATGAGTGGGCACTACCATGCTCTGGTGCTCAGTACTCGTAACTAGTGCTGAGTGGGCACTACCATGCTCGGGTGCTCAGAACTGTTAACTAATGATGAGCGAGCACTACCATGCTCGGGTGCTCAGTACTTGTAACTAGTGCTGAGCAGGCACTACCATGCTCGGGTGCTCAGTACTTGTAACTAGTGCTGAGTGGGCACTACCATGCTCGGGTGCTCAGTACTCGTAACTAGTGCTGAGTGGGCACTACCATCCTCGGGTGCTCAGTACTCGTAACTAGTGATGAGCGGGCACTACCATGCTTGGGGCTCGGTACTGGTAACTAATGATGAGAGGGCACTGCCATGCTCGGGTGCTCAGTACTGGTAACTAGTGATGAGCGGACACTACCATGCTCGGGTGCTCAGTACTGGTAACTAGTGATGAGTGGGCACTACCATGCTCGGATGCTCTGTACTCGTAACTAGTGATGAGTGGGCACTACCATGCTCAGGGGCTCAGTACTGGTAACTAGTGATGAGCGGGCACTACCATGCTCGGGTGCTCAGTACTGGTAACTAGTGATGAGCGTGCACTACCATGCTCGGATGCTCTATACTCGTAACTAGTGATGAGTGGGCACTACCATGCTCTGGTGCTCAGTACTCGTAACTAGTGCTGAGTGGGCACTACCTTGCTCGGGTGCTCAGTACTGGTAACTAGTGATGAGCGTGCACTACCATGCTCGGATGCTCTGTACTCGTAACTAGTGATGAGTGGGCACTACCATGCTTGGGTGCTCAGTACTCGTAACTAGTGATGAGTGAGCACTACCATGCTCGGGTGCTCAGTACTCGTAACTAGTGATGAGCGGGCACTACCATGCTTGGGTGCTCAGTACTGGTAACTAGTGATGAGTGGGCACTACCATGCTCTGGTGCTCAGTACTCGTAACTAGTGCTGAGTGGGCACTACCATGCTCGGGTGCTCAGTACTCGTAACTAGTGATGAGCGGGCACTACCATGCTCGGGTGCTCAGTACTCGTAACTAGTGATGAGCGGGCACTACCATGCTTGGGTGCTCAGTACTGGTAACTAGTGATGAGTGGGCACTACCATGCTCGGGTGCTCAGTACTGGTAACTAGTGATGAGTGGGCACTACCATGCTCTGGTGCTCAGTACTCGTAACTAGTGCTGAGTGGGCACTACCATGCTCGGGTGCTCAGTACTCGTAACTAGTGCTGAGTGGGCACTACCATGCTCGGGTGCTCAGTACTGGTAACTAGTGATGAGCGGGCACTACGATGCATGGGTGCTCAGTACTCGTAACTAGTGCTGAGCGGGCACTACCATGCTCGGGTGCTCGATACTCGTAACTAGTGATGAGCGGGCATTACCATGCTCGGGTGCTCAGTACTCGTAACTAGTGATGAGCGGGCACTACCATGCACGGGTGCTCAGTACTTGTAACTAGTGATGAGCGAGCACTACCATGCTCAGGTGCTCAGTACTGGTAACTAGTGATGAGCGGGCACTACCATGCTCGGGTGCTCAGTACTTGTAACTAGTGCTGAGTGGGCACTACCATGCTCGGGTGCTCAGTACTTGTAACTAGTGCTGAGTGGGCACTACCATGCTCGGGTGCTCAGTACTCGTAACTAGTGATGAGTGGGCACTACCATGGTCGGGTGCTCAGTACTGGTAACTAGTGATGAGCGGGCACTACCATGCTCGGGTGCTCAGTACTCGTAACTAGTGATGAGTGGGCACTACCATGGTCGGGTGCTCAGTACTGGTAACTAGTGATGAGCGGGCACTACCATGCTCGGGTGCTCAGTACTGGTAACTAGTGATGAGCGTGCACTACCATGCTCGGATGCTCTATACTCGTAACTAGTGATGAGTGGGCACTACCATGCTCTGGTGCTCAGTACTCGTAACTAGTGCTGAGTGGGCACTACCATGCTCGGGTGCTCTGTACTCGTAACTAGTGATGAGTGGGCACTACCATGCTCGGGTGCTCAGTACTCGTAACTAGTGCTGAGTGGGCACTACCATGCTCGGGTGCTCAGTACTGGTAACTAGTGATGAGCGTGCACTACCATGCTCGGATGCTCTGTACTCGTAACTAGTGATGAGTGGGCACTACCATGCTCTGGTGCTCAGTACTCGTAACTAGTGCTGAGTGGGCACTACCATGCTCGGGTGCTCAGAACTGTTAACTAATGATGAGCGAGCACTACCATGCTCGGGTGCTCAGTACTTGTAACTAGTGCTGAGCAGGCACTACCATGCTCGGGTGCTCAGTACTTGTAACTAGTGCTGAGTGGGCACTACCATGCTCGGGTGCTCAGTACTCGTAACTAGTGCTGAGTGGGCACTACCATCCTCGGGTGCTCAGTACTCGTAACTAGTGATGAGTGGGCACTACCATGGTCGGGTGCTCAGTACTGGTAACTAGTGATGAGCGGGCACTACCATGCTCGGGTGCTCAGTACTGGTAACTAGTGATGAGCGTGCACTACCATGCTCGGATGCTCAGTACTGGTAACTAGTGATGAGCGGGCACTACCATGCTTGGGGCTCGGTACTGGTAACTAATGATGAGAGGGCACTACCATGCTCGGGTGCTCAGTACTGGTAACTAGTGATGAGTGGGCACTACCATGCTCGGGTGCTCAGTACTCGTAACTAGTGATGAGCGGGCACTACCATGCTCGGGTGCTCAGTACTCGTAACTAGTGATGAGCGGGCACTACCATGCTTGGGTGCTCAGTACTGGTAACTAGTGATGAGTGGGCACTACCATGCTCTGGTGCTCTGTACTCGTAACTAGTGCTGAGTGGGCACTACCATGCTCGGGTGCTCAGTACTCGTAACTAGTGCTGAGTGGGCACTACCATGCTCGGGTGCTCAGTACTGGTAACTAGTGATGAGCGGGCACTACCATGCTCGGGTGCTCAGTACTCGTAACTAGTGCTGAGCGGGCACTACCATGCTTGGGTGCTCAGTACTGGTAACTAGTGATGAGCGGGCACTACCATGCTCGGGTGCTCAGTACTGGTAACTAGTGATGAGCGGGCACTACCATGCTCTCGTGCTCAGTACTCGTAACTAGTGCTGAGTGGGCACTACCATGCTCGGGTGCTCAGTACTCGTAACTAGTGCTGAGCGGGCACTACCATGCTCGGGTGCTCAGTACTGGTAACTAGTGATGAGCGGGCACTACCATGCTCGGGTGCTCAGTACTGGTAACTAGTGATGAGCGGGCACTACCATGCTCGGGTGCTCAGTACTGGTAACTAGTGATGAGCGAGCACTACGATGCACGGGTGCTCAGTACTGGTAACTAGTGATGAGCGTGCACTACCATGCTCGGATGCTCTGTACTCGTAACTAGTGATGAGTGGGCACTACCATGCTCTGGTGCTCAGTACTCGTAACTAGTGCTGAGTGGGCACTACCATGCTCGGGTGCTCAGAACTGTTAACTAATGATGAGCGAGCACTACCATGCTCGGGTGCTCAGTACTTGTAACTAGTGCTGAGCAGGCACTACCATGCTCGGGTGCTCAGTACTTGTAACTAGTGCTGAGTGGGCACTACCATGCTCGGGTGCTCAGTACTCGTAACTAGTGCTGAGTGGGCACTACCATCCTCGGGTGCTCAGTACTCGTAACTAGTGATGAGTGGGCACTACCATGGTCGGGTGCTCAGTACTGGTAACTAGTGATGAGCGGGCACTACCATGCTCGGGTGCTCAGTACTGGTAACTAGTGATGAGCGTGCACTACCATGCTCGGATGCTCAGTACTGGTAACTAGTGATGAGCGGGCACTACCATGCTTGGGGCTCGGTACTGGTAACTAATGATGAGAGGGCACTACCATGCTCGGGTGCTCAGTACTGGTAACTAGTGATGAGTGGGCACTACCATGCTCGGGTGCTCAGTACTCGTAACTAGTGATGAGCGGGCACTACCATGCTCGGGTGCTCAGTACTCGTAACTAGTGATGAGCGGGCACTACCATGCTTGGGTGCTCAGTACTGGTAACTAGTGATGAGTGGGCACTACCATGCTCTGGTGCTCTGTACTCGTAACTAGTGCTGAGTGGGCACTACCATGCTCGGGTGCTCAGTACTGGTAACTAGTGATGAGCGGGCACTACCATGCTCTCGTGCTCAGTACTCGTAACTAGTGCTGAGTGGGCACTACCATGCTCGGGTGCTCAGTACTCGTAACTAGTGCTGAGCGGGCACTACCATGCTCGGGTGCTCAGTACTAGTAACTAGTGATGAGCGGGCACTACCATGCTCGGGTGCTCTGTACTGGTAACTAGTGATGAGCGGGCACTACGATGCACGGGTGCTCAGTACTCGTAACTAGTGATGAGCGGGCATTACCATGCTCGGGTGCTCAGTACTTGTAACTAGTGATGAGCGGGCACTACCATGCTCGAGTGCTCAGTACTGGTAACTAGTGATGAGCGGGCACTACCATGCTCAGGTGCTCAGTACTGGTAACTAGTGATGAGCGGGCACTACCATGCTCGGATGCTCTGTACTGGTAACTAGTGATGAGTGGGCACTACCATGCTCAGGTGCTCAGTACTGGTAACTAGTGATGAGTGGGCACTACCATGCTCGGGTGCTCAGTACTGGTAACTAGTGATGAGCGGGCACTACCATGCTCGGGTGCTCAGTACTGGTAACTAGTGATGAGCGGGCACTACCATGCTCGGGTGCTCAGTACTCGTAACTAGTGCTGAGCGGGCACTACCATGCTCGGGTGCTCGATACTCGTAACTAGTGATGAGTGGGCACTACCATGCTCGGGGGCTCGGTAGTCGTAACTAGTGATGAGCGGGCACTACCATGCTCAGGTGCTCAGTACTGGTAACTAGTGATGAGCGGGCACTACCATGCTCGGATGCTCTGTACTGGTAACTAGTGATGAGTGGGCACTACCATGCTCAGGTGCTCAGTACTGGTAACTAGTGATGAGTGGGCACTACCATGCTCGGGTGCTCAGTACTGGTAACTAGTGATGAGCGGGCACTACCATGCTCGGGTGCTCAGTACTGGTAACTAGTGATGAGCGGGCACTACCATGCTCCGGTGCTCAGTACTGGTAACTAGTGATGAGCGGGCACTACCATGCTCGGATGCTCTGTACTGGTAACTAGTGATGAGTGGGCACTACCATGCTCAGGTGCTCAGTACTGGTAACTAGTGATGAGCGGGCACTACCATGCTCGGATGCTCTGTACTGGTAACTAGTGATGAGTGGGCACTACCATGCTCAGGTGCTCAGTACTGGTAACTAGTGATGAGTGGGCACTACCATGCTCGGGTGCTCAGTACTGGTAACTAGTGATGAGCGGGCACTACCATGCTCGGGTGCTCAGTACTGGTAACTAGTGATGAGCGGGCACTACCATGCTCGGGTGCTCAGTACTCGTAACTAGTGCTGAGCGGGCACTACCATGCTCGGGTGCTCGATACTCGTAACTAGTGATGAGTGGGCACTACCATGCTCGGGGGCTCGGTAGTCGTAACTAGTGATGAGCGGGCACTACCATGCTCAGGTGCTCAGTACTGGTAACTAGTGATGAGCGGGCACTACCATGCTCGGATGCTCTGTACTGGTAACTAGTGATGAGTGGGCACTACCATGCTCAGGTGCTCAGTACTGGTAACTAGTGATGAGTGGGCACTACCATGCTCGGGTGCTCAGTACTGGTTACTAGTGATGAGCGGGCACTACCATGCTCGGGTGCTCAGTACTGGTAACTAGTGATGAGCGGGCACTACCATGCTCCGGTGCTCAGTACTGGTAACTAGTGATGAGCGGGCACTACCATGCTCCGGTGCTCTGTACTGGTAACTAGTGATGAGCGGGCACTACCATGCTCCGGTGCTCAGTACTGGTAACTAGTGATGAGCGGGCACTACCATGCTCGGGGGCGAGTACTCAGCAGAGTAGTGCTCACTCATCACTAGTCATTGTGTCTAGCACACTAGGGGTCACTCAGCTTTCCCAAACGCCATAGTAATGCAGCAATACTGAAAATACCTGTATTGAAGGTATAATATAGGTCAGATTTAACCCTCGCTGCTCTGGATACCCTCTACCCTCACGTTACCATGGTTGTGGGGGGGAGTAGGTTTATTTGCTCTGATTGAGGATTGCCCCATAATTGCAGATTACCCAGCAGCAGTGGATCTGGAGGTCACTTGTCATTGGTGTGTGCCCCTCCGGTCCTGCCCGTCATGTGCCCGCTCATCTGCTGTGATCGCCTCCTGTTACTGTGGTGCTGAGCCCAGGATGGCAGAGCACTGTTGCCATGTCACTCCACAGCACAGGCAGCGGGAGCGTAATCCGTTCCGGGCAGGACAAGCTCATCCATCTGCCTGCGAGGACAGGACGCTTCTCTGGTTTGCTGGTGACTGTAGATGCTATTAATTCCACCTTCATTTCAAGGTCAGAGAAGGCGAAGCAACATTTACTATAGGGCGGGTGCAGGGGCGGACAGATCAGTGGTGCCACAGGGGCCGGAGAGGTCAGGGGGCCCCCAACACCTCCAAAGCAGGTGGAATTGTGCATTATGATGAGTTCTGGGACTGCACGGGCCCATATAGTGTCCTTACACCGGGACCTCTCCTGTCTGTGTCCTCCAGGGCCAAGTGTGAACAGCGCCAACCTGCTGCAGTCAGATGGGAGGTATAGTACACTATATAATAAACCCCTATTACATTCATCATACCCAGCACTGCGGGGGTAGCCACTGCGCAACCCGAAACGCCAGATAACAGGGAGCAATAGAGTTTATTAATTCATCTATCTGAGGCCCTGTGCACACTAGAAAAAGGATTTCTTGAGAGTCTGAAATATTAACGCACTTGCGTTCAAAAACGCACCGAAAAACGCATATGTTTTTTCCGCAGGTTGGTCCCTGCGGTTTTTTACCATTATCTATGGCAAAAAACGCAGGTACCTGCAGAAAAGAAGTGACTGCTCATTCTTTTTCTCAAGAAATTCTGCAGAAAGAATGTTCTTGTGAAAAAAAAAACGCAGTGTGCGCAGCATTTTTTTTTCCCCATAGCTTTTGCTGGGGAATGTCTGCAGAAAGGTTATAACCATTTTCTCTTCTGCAACAAAAACAAAAAAAAGCAGGTAAAAATGCAGTGTGCGCACAGGGCCTTACACTCACTTTCTACTCTGTCTGACGAGCTTGCCCATTGATGTCAGTGGTTCTGTAAAAAAAAAAAAAAACATCAAAAAGATGCCAACCTGATTAAAAAAAAGCACTCATCAAAACAAACAAACAAACAAACAAACAAACGGCTAGAAGTGTGAATTGCACCATAAAACGCATAGTAATAAAGCTCACTCAATGTAGAAAGAAGTTCAGTAAGTTTCTATTAACACTTTGGCCCTGGTTCATCACTTTTTTTTTTTAAGTGATTTTTCTTTTATACTTTGTAAAACTTTTTACTTTGTAAAAAAGAAAAGCTTTTTTTGTGCTTTACATTTTTTTTTTATATTGTCCGGAGCAAAAAGTGACTGGATCCTTGAAAATGTCACATATTAGTCTTCAACTGTGCAAAAAAAAAAAGAGGTGCAAAGACCATAATGAATCGGAGCCTCTGTGTCTATCTTCTTTATTTTTTTTTTTTATATAGCGCTAACATATTCCGCAGCGCTTTACATATTCATTCCTCAGGAACACTGTCCCCATTGGGGCTCACAATCTAAATTCCCTATCAGTATGTTTTTGGAGTGTGGGAGGAAACCGGAGTACCCGGAGGAAACCCACGCAAACACGAGGAGAACATACAAACTCCTTTCAGATGGTGTCCTTGGTGGGATTCGAATCCAGGACCCCAGCGCTGCAAGACTGCAGTGCTAACCACTGAGCCGCCACAAGACTGCAGTGCTAACCACTGAGCCGCCACAAGACTGCAGTGCTAACCACTGAGCCGCCACAAGACTGCAGTGCTAACCACTGAGCTACCACAAGACTGCAGTGCTAACCACTGAGCCACCACAAGACTGCAGTGCTAACCACTGAGCCACCACAAGACTGCAGTGCTAACCACTGAGCCACCACAAGATTGTAGTGCTAACCACTGAGCCACCACAAGATTGTAGTGCTAACTACTGAGCCACCACAAGACCGGAGTGCTAACCACTGAGCCACCACAAGACTGCAGTGCTAACCACTGAGCCATCACAAGACTGCAGTGCTAACCACTGAGCCACCACATGACTGCAGTGCTAACCACTGAGCTACCACAAGATTGTAGTGCTAACTACTGAGCTACCACAAGACTGGAGTGCTAACCACTGAGCCACCATGCCACCGTCTATCCCCCCAGTGGTAACATCTCTGCGCTGACAGGGAATGCACTGTCCTGACATAACAGCTGAAGGTTCGTTACAGTTGGATCAGTAACATTTGTAGCAGATTTGCTTTTCCTCTAATGATCTTCCAGCGGTGAGATGACGAGGCCCAGAGCGGATTTCCGGGAAGCTGTGAAATTCCATCTTTTTCTCCTCTGCGTTCATTTAGAGAGATTACTCCTAAGACGAGGCATCAGGGCAGGGATTTGGCAGCGAGCCTGTCACTCATTTCCTCGCCGGGCTTTGTTGTTGCCATGTGAATAGTTGTCCAGAGCCAGAGGAATGCACATAAAGCCTTCGCATAGGGCAGATCACCGCTGGGGGCATTGTACGAGGAAACTCTGGGGCATCTCAAAGGCTTCTGTGACTATAAGTAGGGAGTTCCCGAATGTCTGGATTTCTGTAGGTCGTGGCTTTCAGGACGGACACGGTTCCCTTTGCACATACATCACCATCAGACTCCCCCGTGGCACCATCATTGTCCGTCCTTCTGTCTACGTATCCATGGTTACAGACTACAAACAACCCCGTGTAGTCGGATTCTGCAGCCCCATGTTACGCTCTTCCATTTGTGCTATAGCAAGAAATGGGGTAAGAGGGATGAAAGGATCAGGTGACCGCAGGATCAGACTACACAGTTATATCTATATTAGATTTTATGACAGGGTGTTGATCCAGGGAACTAGTCTGATTGCCGGATGTGGAGTCAGGAAGGAATTTTTTTCCCCATTGGAGCTTATTTGACACATTGGTTTTTTTTTGCCTTCCTCTGGATTAACATGTTAGGCTACGGGTTGAACTAGATGGACTTAGAGTCTCCCTTCAACCTTAAAAACTATGAAACTATGAAGTTTGTTTGTTATCTGTTACCATGGCGACAGGTGCAAAACAAAAGGACATTTTAATTAGGACCAAATTTGCTTCATTTTTTTGATAGGTGTTGACAGAATTGATGAAAATGGACTTTATTCCAGTGATCCAGAAAGTCTGGAAATCTGTCAGATAGCTGTAACATAAGGAGAATGAGCGAAAGTAAAAGAAACAACGAAGGAAAACAAAGGGGACCAACTGCGCGGTAACATCTAACTACCGGTTGCAAAGTGATTAACGTCCCCGCAGATTCCCGCGTTTTTGTCCCCTGTGATCCGGTTTGGGAACTGCCGGTCTGCAGTGTATTCCTGCTGTTTAATTAACATCATTCGGAGGAGGAGGTTGTAAGAGGCCATTCTAAGTGACAAGGAGCCTGGGACTCGGCCCCAGCGGACCGAGCGCTCCATCGCCCTGAGCATCCGCGCTCACTGGCTCCGGCTGGGCTGATGCAAGAAATGGAAACAGATCGTGTCAGCCGAAGACAGGAGCCAAGCGTCCTGCAGGGGGAGCTGCGTGCGCGGGTCCGGCGGCTCCCCTAGATCACACCAGCAGGGTTAATGCACCTGATTTACTGGATTCTTCCCTTTTCAAATACAAAATATCTTCAGTAAATATTATTGATCATGTTGCAAGTTATGACTGCAATTTTTAATTTTTATATCACCTAGGATAAGCTAAAGGCCGCTTTACACGCTGCGATATCGGTACCGATATCGCTAGCGTGGGTACCCGCCCCCATCGGTTGTGCGACACGGGCCAATCGCTGCCCGTGTCGCACAACTTTGCCCAGACCCGTCACACGGGCTTACCTTCCCTGCGACGTCGCTGTGACCGGCGAACTGCCACCTTTCTAAGGGGGCGGTTCGTTCAGCGTCACAGCGACGTCACAGCAGCGTCACTGAACCGCCGCCCAATAGAAGCAGAGGGGCGGAGATGAGCGGGACGTAACATCCCGCCCACCTCCTTCCTTCCGCATTGTGGCCGCACTGGCCGGGACGCAGGTAAGGAGAGCTTCCTCGTTCCTGCGGTGTCACACATAGCGATGTGTGCTGCCGCAGAAACGAGGAACAACTTCGTTACTGCTGCAGTAACGATATTTGAGAATGGACCCCCATGTCACCGATGAGCGATTTTGCACGTTTTTGCGACGATGCAAAATCGCTTATAGGTGTCACACGCAATGGCATCGCTAAAGCAACCGGATGTGCGTCACAAAATTCATGAACCCAACGAGATCACTTGAGCGATGTCGTAGCGTGTAAAGCCCGCTTAAGTGTCAACCATAATGGCCGCCATTACTGCCCAAAAGCAGTCACATCCCCGGTGCACAAAAGCAGCCACATCCCCGGTGCACAAAAGCAGCCACATCCCCAGTGCCCAAAAGCCGTCACATCCCCGGTGCAGAAAAGCAGCCACATCCCTGGTGCCCAAAAGTAGTCACATCCCCGGTGCACAAAAGCAGCCACATCCCCGGTGCCCAAAAGTAGTCACATCCCCGGTGCCCAAAAGCAGTCACATCCCCGGTGCCCAAAAGCAGCCACATCCCCGGTGCCCAAAAGTAGTCACATCCCCGGTGCCCAAAAGCCGTCACATCCCCGGTGCAGAAAAGCAGCCACATCCCTGGTGCCCAAAAGCAGTCACATCCCCGGTGCCCAAAAGCAGTCACATCCCCGGTGCCCAAAAGCAGCCACATCCCCGGTGCCCAAAAGCAGCCACATCCCCGGTGCCCAAAAGCAGCCACATCCCCGGTGCCCAAAAGCAGCCACATCCCCGGTGCCCAAAAGCAGCTACATCCCCGGTGCACAAAAGCAGCCACATCCCCGGTGCCCAAAAGCAGTCACATCCCCAGTGCCCAAAAGCAGTCACATCCCCGGTGCACAAAAGCAGTCACATCCCCGGTGCCCAAAAGCAGCCACATCCCCAGTGCCCAAAAGCAGCCACATCCCCGGTGCCCAAAAGCAGCCACATCCCCGGTGCAGAAAAGCAGCCACATCCCCGGTGCAGAAAAGCAGCCACATCCCTGGTGCCCAAAAGCAATCACATCCCCAGTGCCCAAAAGCAATCACATCCCCGGTGCAGAAAAGCAGCCACATCCCCGGTGCAGAAAAGCAGCCACATCCCCGGTGCCCAAAAGCAGCCACATCCCCGGTGCCCAAAAGCAGCCACATCCCCGGTGCAGAAAAGCAGCCACATCCCCGGTGCAGAAAAGCAGCCACATCCCTGGTGCCCAAAAGCAATCACATCCCCAGTGCCCAAAAGCAGCCACATCCCCGGTGCAGAAAAGCAGCCACATCCCCGGTGCATAAAAGCAGCCACATCCCCGGTGCAGAAAAGCAGCCACATCCCTGGTGCCCAAAAGCAGCCACATCCCCGGTGCACAAAAGTAACCACATCCCCGGTGCCCAAAAGTAGTCACATCCCCGGTGCAGAAAAGCAGCCACATCCCTGGTGCCCAAAAGTAGTCACATCCCTGGTGCCCAAAAGCCGTCACATCCCCGGTGCACAAAAGTAGTCACATCCCCGGTGCACAAAAGCAGTCACATCCCCAGTGCAGAAAAGCTGTCACATCCCCGGTGCAGAAAAGCCGTCACATCCCCGGTGCAGAAAACAGTCACATCCCCAAAATTCCAAATCCTTTGCTTTGTTCATGTTTTCAGAAATGCTGGGCACTCACCAATATGGTCGCCTTCATGGGGACGGTCTCTCCACCTCCTCACGCTCCTGAAATGCAAAGCAATGGAGGCCGCTTAATCCCTGTGCAGCGGTAATTTTGTCGGAGTTTGCACCAAATCACTTTTTTTTTTACTTTCTAGTTGAAATTTTGCAATTGCAGCAAAAAGGCAAAGGCGCGATGGGGAGGGGGGAGTCATTAACACACTGAGGAGGTGAGTGGGCAGTTCACTTATTTTTCAATGCTATTATCTGACCTTTATAACCGTTAACTCTGCAAATAACGAGGCTGAAACCAAAACTGCGCCCGAGGTTTCCTGTCTGGTATAGGCTCATTCACGCTTCTGTTGTTTGCATCAGTAAGAACAAGAATTTCTTATGAAATGGATGTAGTTATTACACTGGAGCATTGGATCAGGGGTGCAGAAAGAACATAACAGGAAAAAAAATGGCCTCCTCAGCCCCACAGCCTTCTCATGTCTTGGATGCAAGTTGTTACCACCTATAGACTGGACTGGAAAACCCATTGTTCCCACTTTTGGGGTTGGGTCATAATATGAAAATAAAGCTCCTCGATGGGTCTTCTTCATATCCTGACCCCACCTTTGCCCCTGTATATACTATCAGTGTACCGTGCCCCATATTTTATAATCACTCCCATCATCCATACACCCAGGAGGTCATCATCTACGTCACGCAATGTATCGCCCCTTCATCTCTGTCCCCAACTCAATCTCCTCTAAGGCCTCTTTCACACGTCCGTGAAAATCACGCACGTTTTTCACGGACGTGTCAAAGGTGCGTATTGCCCTCCGTGTGCCGTGTTTATGGCACGTGTGTGTTCTCCGTGTGTTATCCGTGATAACACACGGAGAATGGGATCTTTCTGCTCACCTGTCCCAGGCGTCGTTGTCCGTGGTGCTGATCTTCGGTCTCCGGTCCTGCCTCCCCGCTGTTGCTTCCGGCCGTAGTGAAGTGAATATTCATGAGCATAATGAGCGGGAGTCGGAAGCAAGTGACAGCAGCGGCAGAGACTGCAGGGCTGGAGAAGGGGAGTATAGAAATTATTTTTTTTTCACAGACACGTGTGTTTTCTCCGGTGTGTGTCACATGGATCACATCCGTGCGGTCCATGTGACACCCGTGATGCCGGAGAAAAACGGACATGTCTACATGTGGAGCACACGGGCACACGTATGCTCCACGCGTACACACGAGCCATGGTAAAACACGCACGTGTGCGCAGACCCATTGATTTTAATGGGTCTACGTGTGCCCGTGTCTCCGGTACGTGAGGAAACGGACCAAACACGTACCGGAGACATGGATGTGTGAAGGAGGCCTAACACAAAGTATCACTCCCATTATCCCTTCCTTCTGGAGCTCACCAAGTAATCTCTGCCTGCTGCGCCATTTCCATGGTCATCACTTGTGTGGCGCCCTGGACAAGCCAAGTCGTCACAGGTACTGCAACAACACACCCCACACCCCGGTTAGTCACATCAGCCGCACACACAAAATCCTTGTTGCCTCCCTCCAGGGGCTGATGTCCACACCAGGTGGGGTGGAGCCAGGCGGTTGGCTCCACCCACCGAGGAGTTCACAGTCCTGGAGGCGGGAAAAAGAGGGGAGTTCGGAAAGGAGAGGAGTGAAGTGGTATTGGAGGAGACTGACCGTGTCCGGGTACGTGGCCCGGGCACCTACGAGCAAGGTTGGCAGACGGTGGTGACCGTCTGCAGGCGAGGCCGATTGACGTACAACCATAAGGACTGGGGATGGGCGGTGGCCCACCGGTACCGGACCGGGGAGCGAAGAGAGGCCAGCACCATTCGGCAGGGCCTACGGACCCCGACCAGGCTTGGAGTTGCCGTTAAACCGGTCAAATCCGTCAGCGACGGGAACCTCCGGGGTTTCCCAGCAGCAAAGGCCCGACTAAAGGCAACCGCTCAACCGTGAAGGGAAATACAGCTACCGCCACAGCTAGAGTTCCCAGGGCCAGCGCCTGCGGGCAAAAGGGGCTCCTCCGGCAACTATACCACTGGGGAGCGGGTTACCGGTGGGAAGCCATCGAGGCCGAGAGCACAACACCGGTGCAGGGAGAGACAGTTACCGCCAACCTACCAGGAGTGACCGTCGCAGCCGTCTGTGGGACTCGTCCATCCAGCCGTTTGTTTTACCAGAGACTCCGTGTACGTTACTGGCTAAGTACCACCGTGCCGTCTGGCACTGCGCTGCCCCCGCGACCCTGCACCAGGCCAAGCCCCGCAATCCACCTTACAGTCAACAACTCCAGGCCCCGGGACTACCAAAATCCCCCTACCCACGGAGGGGAGGAAAAACATCCCAGCTGCTCCCCGTCATCGCTCCCGGGATCCCCGTACAGAGCAGCGGTGGTGCCCCAACCTCACCACACACCGTGGGTGGCGTCACAATCCGACATCCCAAACCCCAAAAGACCACCAATTTCACTCACGGGCGAGGAGCGCCGCTCGAGGTCCCGGGATCCGGCCCACCACTCCAGCCACCGAGCAGATGCAGCCGCCGGACCCGAGCCACAAGCGTGGTTGAGCAGCGCACCCCCCGGCCGCGACACTTGCACCCCCCAATGTGTCACTTTGTGGGTGCAGATTTTTTCTCCTTTTCCTTTTTTTCTCTATTTCAGCCCAAACCAGAATGTAAATGGTGTCGCTCGGGGATTGTGAAGCCTCCGATTGCGTTGGGCTTAACGTCCTGATTTTGCAGCCTAGATAAAACGGCTTAGACAATATGGGGGAGGGGGAGAAAGAGGAAAAGAAACATGGCGTCCTGCGCAAATGTCAAACGCGTGGAGGACAGGACAGGAGAAAGTTTCCATCCTCTGGCCTCGACTCCTCGAGCGTGCCGCCATAAGTAGTGGTGGGGAGAGTAGGGATGTGGAGACTTTTACAAGTGGTCAGGTCTGACAATATGGCTGACAGCGGCACGTTGCGGATGACTGGACGGTGAGGCGGCAGCAGGGGGCTCTACAGACATTGCCTCTGCATAAACGAGGACAATTCGGGAGGGGGATGAGGGGAGGGAATGTCCTTAACTCTGCTTCTCCCAGGACAGATGGAAAGCGAAGGGCCCCGGCTGCACGGGATTAACAGCCGGACAGGGGCCCTCACGGCTGATTTGAGGTTAACAGGAGTGGAAAGGAGGGACGTTGCGTTTTGCAGGAGGTGTCCCGGGTGTGGAGCAGATGGTGAGGACAAGCGTCCCTCCAGCTTCTCAGCTGCTCAGGGAAGCGCCACCTCCGGCATCAACAATCCCACAAACAGACCCTGCCTGTCTTCTGAACCGTTCCCAGTGTCCGCTGTCCGCCCCTGCCCCATTTATAATAAGAGCCGTGGATCCGACCGGAAAGAAAATACAAAAATACAGTCTCACTTTTCTCTTAACCCTTAGTTCGTCACCTTAAAGTCTACTGGACCCCAAGCGAAGTATGGATGATAGGTAACCATCCGTTTCGGAACGTCCTCCCCTCCTCCGTGCAGCCGTGGATCCGACCAGAAATAAAAAATACAATCTCAGATTATTTTTCTGTAATTAGTCACCTGAGGTCCATTGAACCCCAGGCGAGATTGTTTGTGGCATATTTCCGAAAGTATGGAAAGTAGGTAACCGTGCGTTTCAGCAACTTCCCAGCTCGGGCGCCCTCCATCCTCCGTGCATTGCAAGATGTCGCAACCGTTCTGGAGACCGAAAAACCCAAAGCAAATGTTGTAAATGCCGAAAATTCTGTGCAAAGAGAAGAAATGTGATTCTTCTGCCCAATAATTACTTGTTTTTTTTCATAGTACATAAGTGGATGTTCAAATTTTGCTTATTACTTAAGGTGCAAGATCTGAGCTAAACGATAATGTAACATTTTAAGTAATTAGCAAAATTTGAAAAAGTAATGAAGTAAACAATCTTCTTTAATATCTGTTGTTTAGTTTTCGATATGAACACTGTTGCCCCTCACGACTAAAGGGTGCTTTTACACGTTGCGACATCGCTAGCATTTGCTGGTGATGCCGAGCGCAATAGTCCCCGCCCCCCTCGCACGGCCGATATGTGGTGATCGCTGCCGTAGCGAACATTATCGCTACGGCAGCATCACACGCACATACCTTGTCAGTGACGTCGCTGTGACCGGCGAACCACCTCCTTTCTAAGGGGGCGGTTCATTCGGCGTCACCGCGACGTCACTGAACCGCCGCACAATAGAAAAGGAGGGGAGGAGATGAGCGGCCGGAACATCCCACCCACCTCCTTCCTTCCTCCTTTTCCGATGGAGGCTCCTGTGGTGTCACACACAGCGATGTATGCTACCGCAGGAACGGCGAACAACATCCTACCTGTAGAAGCGCCGATATTATGGAAATGAGCGACGTGTCAACAAGCAACGATTTTGCACGTTTTTGCGCTTGTTGATCATCGCTCATTTGTTTTACACGCTGCAATGTCGCTACCAGCGCCGGATGTGGGTCACTAACGACGTGACCCCAATGATATATTGGCAGTGATGTCACAGCGTGTAAAGTACCCCTAAAGGCCGCTTTACTTGCTGCGATATCGTGACCGATATCACTAGAGTGCGCACCCGCCCCCATCGTTTGTGCGACACGGGCAAATCGCTGCCCATGGCGCACAAAATCGCGCGGACCCGTCACACTACTTACCTGCCTAGCAACGTCGCTGTGACCGGCAACCCGCCTCCATTCTAAGGGGGCGGTTCGTTCGGCGTCACCGCAACGTCACTAAGCGGCCGCCCAATAGAAGCGGAGGGGCGTAGATGAGCGGGACATAAACATCCCGCCCACCTTCTCCCTTCTGCATTGCTGGCGGCCGCAGGTAAGGAGATGTTCCTTGCTCCTGCGGCGTCACACACAGCGATGTGTGCTGCCGCAGGAACGACGAAGAACTACATACACGCTGCAGCAACTATATTTGAGAATGGACCCCCATGTCACCGATTAGCGATTTTGAACGTTTTTGCAACAATTCAAAATCGCTCCTAGGAGTCACACGCAACGACATCGCTAATGCGGCCGGATGTGCGTCACAAATTCCATGACTCCAACGAGATCGCTGGAGCGATGTTGTAGCGTGTAAAGCGGGCTTAAGGCCACGTTCCCACAATGAGCTTTCGATGTTGCAGAATTTCTACTTCTGTTGTGCAGATTAGGTTACTTTCATTGAGTTTTTGACGTGTTTTGGGAAAATCTGCGCAGAAAACTCATGCAAAGCAGGTCAGTTTATGCTTAGTAAAAAAAGAAGCGCAGAGTGCCGGAGATTTCTAGAAATCCATCCACTTTGCATCGAAAATAAACAGCGGTTAATACTCTCCAAAAACTGTGAGAATAGTCTAATAGTGTAATTATTTTGGCAAAACTAACTGCAGGTTAGAGGACATCTCAAATGTTCTGTAAGAACATACATTCCCATCCCCCACCCATGGCAATATGGCCGCCATTACAGCTCCAAAGTGGGTCGCCATGATGCTTTTATTAGGGTATATTTTATATGAAACTTTTTAGATCCTGAGGCTAAAAATGGATCAAAACCGTCAGTCTTAAGGCTACTTTACACACTGCGATATCGGTCCCGATATCGCTAGTGTGGGTAGCCGCCCCCATCTGTTGCGCGACACGGGCAAATCGCTGCCCGTGCCGCACAACATCGCCCAGACCGGTCACACATACATACCTGTCCGGCGACGTCGCTGTGACGGGCGAACAGCCTCCTTTCTAAGGGGGCGGTCCGTGCGGCGTCACAGCGACGTCACTGAACCGCCACCCAATAGCAGCGGAGGGGCGGAGCTGAGCGGGACGTAACATCCCACCCACCTCCTTCCTTCCTCATAGCAGCCGGGAGGCAGGTAAGGGGAGCTTCCTCGTTCCTGCGGTGTCACACGCAGCGATGTGTGCTGCCGCAGGAACGAGGAACAACCTCGTTACTGCTGCAGTAACGATATTTGAGAATGGACCCCCATGTCGCCGATTAGCGATTTTGCACGTTTTTGCAACGATGCAAAATCGCTTATCGGTGTCACACGCAACGGCATCGCTAATGCGGCTGGATGTGCGTCACGAATTCCGTGACCCCAACGAGTTCGCATTAGCGATGTCGCAGCGTGTAAAGCCCGCTTTAGGCCCCTTCACATGTCCATGATTCCAGTATGTATAAAGTCCATTTTCACATGTATTAGAGACACGGACATACACACACCCATTAAAATCAATAGACAAGAGACAAGTCCATTTTTTTCCAGCAACATAGCTGTTTTACAGACAACACAGAGATGTGATCCGTGTGACACGTAGCGGAGAAAACGTGTGTCCTTGAAATAAAATGATTTTTTTATACTCGCCCGTCTCTAGCCCATGTGTCTTTGGTGCTGCTGTCACTTGCTTCTGAGCTCGCTCATTATGTTCATGAATATTCACTGCACCGCGGACCCGGAAGCAGCAGCAGCGGAGACAGCAGCGGCAGGGACAGGTGAGTATAGTAGTTCCTGCTGTCCATGTGCTAGCACATGGAGAACACACTGACAGCACACAAACACGGAACACATATATGCACCCACACCACGGACCGTGAAAAACATGCTTTTATCACGGACATGTAAAGGGGGCCTTACTCCAGTGTGGCTTTTGTTTTCCAAAATCCGCACCATTCATTGTGGGTTTTTTAATTATTTTTGGCCTTTCATTTAGAAAGTCGGGCTGTGGCTGTACGGTGACTTTGGCCGCGACACGGTTTGCACAGCCAAAGATCGTTCTGGTGATGCCGGTGAATGGGATCACATTGCAACCCGCAAGGTACCAGCAAAAGAAAACAAAAAGTCGGCACCAGTCAGGTTATTTATACGACCCTATTCACCTGCATTATTCTGCGAGGGAGCATGGATTAGTCGCAGCCTAAGGCTATGTGCGCACTTGGCGGTTTTGCGCATTTTTCTTCGGCGCTCCATTGGGAGACCCAGACGATTGGGTGTATAGCACTGCCTCCGGAGACCACACAAAGCAATTACACTAAAAAGTGTAAGGCCCCTCCCCTTCTGGCTATACACCCCCAGTGGGATCACTGGCTCACCAGTTTTCTGCTTTGTGCGAAGGAGGTCAGACATCCACGCATAGCTCCACTGTTTAGTCAGCAGCAGCTGCTGACTATGTCGGATGGAAGAAAAGAGGGCCCATACCAGGGCCCCCAGCATGCTCCCTTCTCACCCCACTTTATGTCGGCGGTGTTTGTTAAGGTTGAGGTACCCATTGCGGGTACGGAGGCTGGAGCCCACATGCTGCTTTCCTTCCCCATCCCCCTGAGGGGCTCTGAGGAAGTGGGATCTTACCGGCCCCCAAGCCCTGAGGCCGGGCTCCATCCACAGACCCATGGAACCTGATGGATGCGGAGCTGGGTACCGTTCAGGGACAAGGCCCTGCGACATTAAGGTACTCTGTGTCCCCGTATGTACAGGCACGCACACCCCAGGCTTGCTGGGTGTGCTAGTGCGCCGGGGACAGTAGCGCTGAGCGCTGGGGTTATAGTCACTACAGTTTTCTGAGTGACTTTATGTGTTGGGGGACTGCCGCGCCGACCGCCCCTAGAGCGGCGGCGCAGCTGCGACTTGTAGTGCGCCGGGGACTTAGCGACGGCCGTGCTTTTACGACGGCGTCGCTTATAAATTTAGTCCCCGGCTTCTGCGGCCTAGCTCCGCTTCGTTCCCGCCCCCACCCTGTCAATCAGGACAAGGGAGAGACGCTGTACGATAGTCAGCGCAGAGGGCTGGAGTCTTTTTTACATACTCCAGCCCTCTCACTGGGCACAGTGGGACGCCAGTTCCCGCTTTTTGTCTGCACACGCCCAGGGCCCGCCCCTCTCCATAGGACGCCGGCAGCCATTACTACATGCAGTCTGGCTGGAGAACGGACACAGGCTCTGGGAGACCCAGACAAGGGATTTCTGGCGACCACACACCCGCGTTAAGCGGGCGGTAAGCAGCACTTAAGTGCTGGCCCCACTAGTGCCACAGTGTTATATTTGTGTACTTTTCTCTGTACCATATATATATAGATATATTGCACTGTAAGGTCGCTTCTTGGCTGTATACCCCAATTGCTCTGAGGAGACAACAACATGTCATCTGCAAAACGCAAGGGTGCCAAGACACAGGCTGTGAGCGCTGCTTGTGCCGCTTGTGGGGCTGATCTACCGGCAGGTTCCAATGACCCCCATTGTGTGCAATGTGCGGTCCCTGTGCCACTTCGTCAGCCGGAGTCTGTGGAGGTAGTGACCCAGGCAGAGACACCTGTGAACCCTGTCCCGGTGACGGGGACAGAGTTTGCAGTTTTTGCTGACAGGATGTCTGTCACTATGACAAAAATCCTAGAGACCTTGCAGGCCAGGCCAGTTACTCAGTCCATGGACACTGCTGCGGCAATGTTCCCCGGTCCCCCTCAGTTGGAGTTAATCCGAGCTTCAAGGGGGTCCCAGGCATCTCAGCCTGACGGATCTGATTCAGATGACAGTCCCGGGCAGCCTAAGCGAGCTCGCTGGGAGAGACCCTCCACGTCATCACGCGGATCAGGGTCTCAGCGAGAAGAGTCTCTGTATGATGAGACAGAGGAGGGGGATCAGGAGTCTAATCCTGAAACCGCTCTCAATCTGGATACTCCTGATGGTGACGCCATGGTAAATGACCTTATAGCGGCCATCAATAGACTGTTGGATATTTCTCCCCCAGCCCCTTCTGCAGAGGAGGCAGCTGCACAGCAGGAGAAGTTCCTTTTCAGGTATCCCAAGCCTAAACTGAGTACTTTTATGGACCACGCTGACTTCAGAGATTCAGTCCAGAAACACCATGCTTGCCCAGATAAGCGTTTCTCCAAACGTCTTAAGGATACACGTTATCCCTTTCCACCTGACGTGGTCAAACGCTGGACCCAGTGTCCAAAGGTGGACCCCCCAATCTCCAGGCTTGCAGCTAGATCCATAGTTGCAGTGGAAGATGGGGTTTCACTTAAACATGCCAATGACAGACAGATGGACCTTTGGTTAAAGTCTGTCTATGAAGCTATCGGCGCGTCGTTTGCTCCAGCATTCGCGGCCGTGTGGGCACTCCAAGCTATTTCAGCTGGCCTGGCACAGGTGGACTCTATCATATGTCCAGCAGTGCCGCGAGTAGCGTCCCTAACCTCGCAAATGTCTGCGTTTGCGACTTACGCTATCAACGCTGTCCTAGACTCTACAAGCCGTACCTCAATTGCGTCTGCCAACTCTGTTGTCTTGCGCAGAGCCTTGTGGTTAAAGGAATGGAAAGCAGATTCTGCTTCCAAAAAATGTTTAACCAGCTTGCCACTATCTGTAGATAGACTGTTTGGTGAACAATTGGCTGAAATCATTAAGCAATCCAAGGGTAAGGACTCCTCCTTACCCCAGCCCAGATCAAGCAAACCTCAACAGAGGAAGTGGCAGTCGAGGTTTCGGTCCTTTCGAGGCTCCAGCAAGACACAATTCTCCTCGTCCAAAGGGACTCAGAAGGAGCAAAGGAGCTCAGATTCCTGGCGGGCTCATTCACGCCCCAAGAAGGCAACCGGAGGAACCGCTTCCAAGGCGGCTACCTCATGACTTTCGGCCTCATCCCTCCGCATCCTCGGTCGGTGGCAGGCTCTCCCGCTTTTGCGACATTTGGCTGCCACAGGTCAAAGACCGGTGGGTAACAGACATTTTGTCTCACGGGTACAGGATAGAGTTCAGTTCTCGTCCTCCGCCTCGGTTCTTCAGAACCTCCCCACATCCCGACCGAGCAGATGCCCTTCTGCAAGCGGTGTGCTCACTAAAAGCAGAAGGAGTGGTGATCCCTGTTCCTCTGCAGGAACAAGGGCAAGGTTTTTACTCCAATCTCTTTGTGGTTCCAAAAAAGGACGGCTCGTTCCGTCCTGTTCTGGACCTAAAGCTCCTCAACAAGCATGTGAACGCCAGGCGGTTCCGGATGGAATCCCTCCGCTCCGTCATTGCCTCAATGTCTCAAGGAGATTTTCTTGCATCAATAGACATCAAGGATGCTTATCTCCACGTGCCGATTGCTACAGAGCACCAACGTTTTCTACGTTTCGTGATAGGAGACGACCATCTCCAGTTCGTAGCTCTGCCATTCGGTCTGGCGACAGCCCCACGGGTTTTCACCAAGGTCATGGCGGCAGTGGTAGCAGTCTTGCATTCTCAGGGACATTCGGTGATCCCTTACTTAGACGATCTACTTGTCAAAGCACCCTCTCAAGAGGCATGCCAACACAGCCTGAATGTTGCGCTGGAGACTCTCCAGACTTTCGGGTGGATCATCAACTTTTCAAAGTCCAACCTGGCACCGACTCAATCACTAACGTATCTTGGCATGGAGTTTCATACTCTCTCAGCGATAGTGAAGCTTCCGCTGGACAAGCAGCGGTCACTACAGACAGGGGTGCAGTCTCTCCTGCAGGGTCAGTCGTACCCCTTAAGGCGCCTCATGCACTTCCTTGGGAAGATGGTGGCAGCATTGGAGGCAGTCCCGTTCGCGCAGTTTCATCTGCGCCCACTTCAATGGGACATTCTCCGCCAATGGGACGGGAAGACAACTTCCCTGGACAGGAAAGTCTCCCTTTCTCAGGAGGCCAAGGACTCTCTGCAATGGTGGCTTCTTCCCACCTCATTATCACAGGGAAGATCATTCCTGCCCCCATCCTGGGCAGTGGTCACGACAGACGCGAGTCTGTCAGGGTGGGGAGCAGTTTTTCTCCACCACAGGGCTCAAGGGACGTGGACTCAGCAGGAGTCCACACTTCAGATCAATGTTCTGGAAATCAGGGCAGTGTATCTGGCCCTATTAGCCTTCCAGCAGTGGCTGGAAGGAAAGCAGATCCGAATTCAGTCGGACAACTCCACAGCGGTGGCATACATCAACCACCAAGGAGGGACACGCAGTCCGCAAGCCTTCCAGGAAGTCCGACGGATTCTGATGTGGGTGGAGGAAAGAGCATCCACCATATCAGCGGTTCACATCCCGGGCGTAGAAAACTGGGAAGCAGACTTCCTCAGTCGCCAGGGCATGGACGCAGGGGAATGGTCCCTTCACCCGGACGTGTTTCAGGAAATCTGCCGCCGCTGGGGGGTGCCGGACGTCGACCTAATGGCGTCTCGGCACAACAACAAGGTCCCGTCCTTCATAGCGCGGTCTCGCGATCAAAAAGCTCTAGCGGCAGACGCCTTAGTGCAAGATTGGTCGCAGTTCCGGCTCCCTTATGTGTTTCCACCTCTGGCACTCCTGCCAAGAGTGTTACGCAAGATCAGATCCGATTGCGGCCGCGTCATACTCGTCGCCCCAGACTGGCCGAGGAGGTCGTGGTACCCGGATCTGTGGCATCTCACGGTCGGCCAACCGTGGGCACTACCAGACCGTCCAGACTTACTGTCCCAAGGGCCGTTTTTCCATCGGAATTCTGCGGCCCTGAACCTGACTGTGTGGCCATTGAGTCCTGGATCCTAGCGTCTTCAGGCTTACCCCAAGGGGTCGTGGCCACCATGAGACAGGCTAGGAAGTCCACTTCTGCTAAGATCTACCACAGGACGTGGAAGATTTTCTTATCCTGGTGCTCTGCACAAGGAGTATCCCCCTGGCCGTTCGCGTTACCTGTCTTCCTTTCCTTCCTGCAATCTGGGTTGGAAAAGGGCTTGTCGCTCGGCTCCCTTAAAGGGCAAGTCTCGGCGCTATCCGTGTTTTTTCAGAAGCGTCTAGCGCGACTTTCTAAGGTGCGCACGTTCTTGCAGGGGGTGTGCCATATCGTACCTCCGTACAGGCGGCCGTTAGATCCGTGGGATCTAAACAAGGTCCTTGTTGCTCTCCAGAAGCCGCCTTTCGAGCCCCTGAGGGATGTGTCACTTTCTCGACTCTCACAGAAAGTGGCATTTCTGGTAGCGGTCACGTCTCTTCGGAGAGTGTCTGAACTAGCAGCGCTATCATGCAAAGCTCCTTTCCTGGTGTTCCACCAGGACAAGGTTGTGCTGCGCCCCATTCAGGAGTTTCTCCCTAAGGTGGTATCCTCTTTTCACCTTAATCAGGATATCTCTTTGCCTTCGTTTTGTCCTCATGCAGTTCATCGGTATGAAAAGGATCTACATTTGTTGGATCTGGTGAGAGCACTCAGAATCTACATTTCCCGCACGGCGCCCCTGCGCCGTTCGGATGCACTCTTTGTCCTTGTCGCTGGTAAGCGCAAAGGGTCGCAGGCTTCTAAGGCCACCCTGGCTCGATGGATCAAAGAACCAATTCTTGAAGCCTACCGTTCTGCTGGGCTTCCGGTTCCATCAGGGCTGAAGGCCCATTCTACCAGAGCCGTGGGTGCGTCCTGGGCATTACGACACCAGGCTACGGCTCAACAGGTGTGCCAGGCAGCTACCTGGTCGAGTCTGCACACTGTCACCAAACATTATCAGGTGCATACCTATGCTTCGGCGGACGCCAGCCTAGGTAGAAGAGTCCTGCAGGCGGCAGTTGCCTCCCCGTAGGGGAGGGCTGTCTTGCAGCTCTAACATGAGGTATTTCTTTACCCACCCAGGGACAGCTTTTGGACGTCCCAATCGTCTGGGTCTCCCAATGGAGCGCCGAAGAAGAAGGGAATTTTGTTACTTACCGTAAATTCCTTTTCTTCTAGCTCCTATTGGGAGACCCAGCACCCGCCCTGTTGTCCTTCGGGATTTTTGGTTGTTTTTCGGGTACACATGTTGTTCATGTTGAACGGTTTTCAGTTCTCCGACGTTACTTCGGAGTGAATTTGTTTAAACCAGTTCTTGGCTTTCCTCCTTCTTGCTTTTGCACTAAAACTGGTGAGCCAGTGATCCCACTGGGGGTGTATAGCCAGAAGGGGAGGGGCCTTACACTTTTTAGTGTAATGCTTTGTGTGGCCTCCGGAGGCAGTGCTATACACCCAATCGTCTGGGTCTCCCAATAGGAGCTAGAAGAAAAGGAATTTACGGTAAGTAACAAAATTCCCTTCTTTGGGTGCGTTTTTTGCGTTTTTTGGCTCAAAACTGCATGACTTTGCTTCCCCAGCAAAGTCTATGACTTTTCATTTTTGCTGTCCGCACACGACTTTTTTTTAGCTGCGTTTTTGAGCTAAAAAAAAAAAGATCATGTCAATTCTTTCCTGCGTTTTTCACCCATGCAATGCATTGGAAAAACATGCAGAGATCAAAAATGCACCGAAATGCGTTAAAAATGCATGCGTTTTTACGGCGGGTGCTTTTTTTTGCGTCTTTGTGCGTTTTTTGTGGCCAAAAACGCAGTGTCAAAAAAACGCTGTGTGCACACATAGCCTAAAAGTTCCTGTGATCCCCACCACTTCTGAGGCAGGATAAGGCTATGTGCGCACTACGACGTTTTTGCACTTCTCAAAAATTCTGCGGTTTTGGCTGCAAAAGAACGCACAAAAACGCACCCGCGGCAAAACGCAGCAGTAAAAACAGTGTTTTTTGGTTGTGTTTTGCTGTGTTTTTGACCACTGCGTTTTGCTGCATTTTTCCAATGCATTGGATGGGTGGAAAAACGCAGCAAAACGCAGGAAAGAATTGACAGGTCCATTTTTTTTCTTTCACTTCAAAAACGCAGCTTTAAAAAGAAGCTGTGTGCGGACAGCAATAATGAAAAGTCATAGACTTTGCTGGGGAAGGCTGCTTTCACACCTCCGGTTTTAACAGAACCGGCCAATCCGGCTCTAAAACCTATGCAACGGATGCGGCGACAATACCGCATCCTTTGCATAAGTTTTTGACACGCGGCCCGTCCGGTTTTTGCCGCTTGCGGCAGGCTACTGAGCATGTGCAGTGGAAAAAAAACGCATGCGGCGGCCGGATGCGGTGTTTGCCGCAGGACGTCGCATGTGGCATCCATAGGCATGCATTCCAAATCGCGCCGCATCCGTTTTTTTTTGCCGGACAAAAAAAGTGCCAGGCAACGTTCCATCCGGCCGCCGCATTGGCTAAATCTGCTGCATGCGGCACAATACGGCACTAATGTAAGTCTATGCAAAAAAAAAACGGTTGCGGTTTTTCTGCAAAGCGCCGGATTGTGCCGCACTGGAAAAAACGGATGTGTGAAAGCAGCCGAAGGAAAGTCATGCAGCTTTAAGACCAAAAACGCACCTGAAAAACGCGGTAAAGAATGCCTAGTGGGTAAGTGCGCACCCAACTCCTATCTGACTGATAAAAGACGCCCGTGAGTAGCCGTACGGCAAGCTGTCTGGTCCCCGCTATATCCAGGAAGATTCCTCACCCAGCTTTCCCAAGTCTCTGAATGGCACATCTGGCTCTGCGGATGTTCCTGTATTGCTCGGCAGATTTTTGGTGATCTGTGCATCATGGGGTGGTTAGCGGCGGCAAAACAGAGACCGACCTGCGACCCTCTCCCCATTGCTGACCTCTGACCTCGCCATTTCCCTTCTCTGTCACCAAGTCCAGTGACAAAGTGAAGTGTCAATGATTGCTAACATTGTAATGAATGGGAAACATTGATTTATCTGCTGCTAACCCTCCAGCTGCGCAGCACCGGTGTGTGAGCGCTCGCCCCGGGGTAATCACGGCTGGACGAGGCTCACAGATCAGTCTGATCATGGTTCATTGATTATTTGGTCATTACCTATGGAGGAATGCGAATGACTAACGATCGGGTGCGTCATCCCCGGGTCATACCATAGTCACACGGGGCGACCGGACCGTCCGGCGCTGCGGGCCCGGAGTCTGCGGTGGATGTGGATTATTTGGTCTGCGGTGGATGTGGATTATTTGTATATTTTGGGTTTCAGTTCCTCATCATTCTCACACTTGATGTCAATAAAAAAATGATTTCATTAGAAAAATAAGAGAATACGACATTTCCATTCTCTGGATCTATGGTTTTACCAGCGTAGACATAATGATTTTTTTTTTTTTTTTATAATGGTCATTTCATCCGCAGTCGCCTCTTCCAGTGTTAGTCACGCGCGTCTAATGCAGGTTAGTCATGGGATGCCATATTGTCCTCCTTGTGTCAGTCTGCACTGCATGAATCAGCAGGCTCAGGATGAGCACCAAGTCTTTCCTGGACTCGGCAGTGCCTTTGGGCACGAGATTGTAGTGTAACTATGTGAGGTAAATCCGGAGATATGACGATAAATCATGACATTCAAGTCATGTCAGGAAGCCCTCTCCTGGTGTCACTACCCCCTTCCCTTCACACAACTGGTTTAGCAACAAATCCATGGCCATGTCCTGTGATATGGAAATGAGGTGGCTTAGGGACAATGGACACAGGATGACTCCCTGCCGTCACCCTGTAGTGGGGGCTGCTAGCTAGTTAGCAAGGCTATGGAAATAGCCAGACAGAACGACTCCAGTAAAAAATGGTTCATATCTCGCAAGCCATATTTCCGATAAATATGGCAACCATAAAAATGGTGTCTCCGCATGTGGACGATGCCGGCACACCCTTTTTATGGGAGCAGGACATTGGGAAATGCCCCAGGCGTGATATCAGCCAATGGGGAACTGGCAGACAGGTCATGAGTCCCCTCGTTCTGTAGCTAAATTCATAACTGTCACAATGAGAGCATTGGCGTCCGCCTACGACGCTCCCAGGCAAAGTTATGGCCAATATCCCCTTGGCTGGATAATTCTGATCCATGCAGGGGGAGTGGCAGTGCTTCCCTGTGAGGTCACTAAGGTAGGAGGGGACCTGGATCTGCCCAGGTTGATAACCCTACTTCGGCCATTTTCCAGCGTTCTTCTGCTCGGGGGCCTGGTTGGGACAGACCTGTGAGAGAGTTCCTGGAAACCTGGTCTACAGCGCCCCCCTGTGGCCAGACGCACAAGGTAACTGATTGAATTGCATACCTGTTGTAAACCATGCTTTATCTGTAACTGTACTCTGACATATGTATATTCTGTAGATTCCCTATTGTATATATTGTAGTTTCTAGTGTGCTTTAGGCGATTAAATTATATAATTAATCTTGGGCTGTTCTGTTATCTCGATCTTGAATCCCACGTCTGTGTGTTCGGCTAATAGTTACCGTGAAGCGGTTGGTGGCAGCGAGTTGTGCCAAGGATTATTGTGGGGAGGCCAGTGAGATTCGGGGAGATTTTATATATTCCGCCCGCGGAGGTCGGGGGAATATATACCTTACTCTCACCGGGGACCCTTCAATAATCGGCATAAGTAGTATAGTGGCCTCCTTGCTTATTGTCGGGCAATTCCATAATTGGCCTGACTATAAGAGGGGCGCTAGAGAGCGCGTCACGTGCTCTGTCTGTCGGTCGGGAGGTATAAAGTAGGGGTGACCCCCACTTGTTACCCCCCGATTGTGACGTACTGGTAGCCAGCGCGGGGGGATTTCTGAGTGACCCCCCGGTGGTTTGTGACATATTGGTGGCATAGCGGTGGGATCGAGATAATAGTGTGTGTGAGTGTGAGACCCATACTCCCAGACACTAAAGACTGCCTGCAGCAGCTGTGGCTGCTGGGGTCTTCAGACTAGCTCAACACTAGAGTGTCAGAGTGCAGATACTGTAAGGTGTGTGGAGGCATCAGGTGTCAGTTCTGTGTCAGTGACCAAAAGTCTGCAAGAATGGCTGATGGCACCAGGAGCAGAGCTATGCAACTGGCCAATGCTAAAGCAGGAGCCGAAGAGAGGGAGGACGGTGCTGTGGACAGCAATGAGGAGGTTGCCCACGAGTCCTCCAGGAGCTCGACGCCAGAAAACAGCTCTGCAGAGGACATTGCACAACCGGGCACTGCTGGACAAGATGAGGAGCAGCTCGCCCAAGGGTCCTCAACGAGCCAGATGCCAGCCCTCCGCTCTGCAATGGACAGTGAATCACCAGGCTCCGCAGCGGGCCGCAGATCACCACGTGCCATTCCACCGAGCCTGGGAGGCTCGGATAGCCTTCTTCAAATGGCTATGGCCCTACGCCAGGCTGGAGACCGGGAGGGCTACAAGGAACTCATGGCCGAGCGTGAGCGGCAAGCAGCGCGTGAAGAGCGCCAGGCAGAGCGTAACTACCAGCTGCAGCTAGCTCAGCTCCAGCCCTCATCAGCCACACGTGACCTTCCAGACACCAAACTTCCAAAGGTCCGTGTTGAGGACTTCCCAGTGCTGGAGAAGGATGGAGACTTGGACTCTTTCTTGACTGCTTTTGAACGGACTTGCTTGCAGCATCATCTGAACAAGGACCAGTGGGCCAAATACCTGACCCCCCGTTTAAGGGGTAAGGCCCTGGATATCCTTGGGGACTTGCCTGCTGAGGCGGATCAGGGCTACGACACCATCAAGCGGGCCCTGATCCAACAGTACAACCTCACCCCGGAGTCCTACCGCAAGAAGTTCCGGACGCTGCAGAAGGGACCAAAGGACTCCTGGGCTGACCACCGGCGGGCACTTGCCCGAGCTGCCGACCACTGGACCCAAGGCCTGCAGCCTTCCACCGGACCGGAGATCCTGGACTTGTTCATCACGGAGCAACTCTTGTGGAACTGCCCTGAGGATCTCCGCCAGTTCATCCGAGACCAGAAGCCAAAGGGATCCACGGCTACAGCTGCCCTGGCAGATGACTACACCAACAATCGGGCTCCTGAAGCCAGGAGAGCAGCCACCAGCAGCACCTGGAGAGGGGGTAAGATGAACTCTGCGACTGCCCCACCTGCCCCTAGACTGCAGGGGGTGTCCCCCTCAACTCCCCTCTCCAGGCCCGTGGCAGAGCCAAGACGGTGCCACCAGTGCAACCTACCTGGACACTTCAAGGCCATGTGCCCTCAGCGTCCCAAGGCCCCGGCTCCGTCCCCGTCCCAAGGGCCGCCCAAGGTGTATTGTGTGGGTGGGGGTGGTGGTAGGTCCCTGGACAGCTTCCAACCTGTCACCGTCGGCCAGTCTGTGACCATAGGACTGCGAGACAGCGCCTCGGAGGTGACTCTGGTGCGGCCTGAGATGGTGTCCCCCCAAGACTTGATCCCTGGAAAAACCCTCGCTGTCTCCGGGATTGGAGGCATTGACCCGGCGCTGCCTGTTGCTGACATTTATGTGGACTGGGGCGCAGGGCGAGGGGTGAGGGAGGTGGGGGTAACTGATCGGATCCCTGCAAACGTGCTACTTGGGACAGATTTGGGGCAGATAACCTCCCAGTTTGGGCCCCAACCAAGGGCTGAACCTTCAGCCAGTACTGACATGACTCCTAACAATGTTAATGTGTTATCTATGAATGATGTAAGGGAGGAGGGAGTGAACTCTGATATTTCTGCTTGCACAGACACCATAGACACACACTCAGCTGCAGCTGTGACAGGGGAGGGGGTCAGAGAAAGGTGTGACAATGCCTCTACAAGTAATCAGCCTGTGAGCTGGGATCTGCTGCCCTCTGCAGGGATAAGCAGAGAGCAGGGTGCTGCAGGGGGAGGACCAGTGTGTGGGGTGGGGGCTACCACAGCAAATGTGGGGTCCCCAGAGATTTCACAGCGGGGTTCTGTTGCTGCAGGGGGGGAACAGGCAGGTGAGATTGGGGCCGGTCCAGGAGCGGAAGTGCTCCCAGGTAAGATCTCGGTGCAGGGTTCCCCCACAACCGGGGTGTCAGGAAGCCAGGTAGGTCTGCCTGAACCGGCGACTTGGTCAGGAACGGAGGAGGAGCAGGCACGACCCACGGTCGCAGCGGCTGTGGCCGCTGTCACCCGCAGTGGGAGTGCTGGAAGCCAAGGGGCCTCCCGGAGGTCCGATAGCTCTTCCCCTTCTGACCAAGTGGCAGCCGAGTCAGGTGGAGGCCAGGACACAGGTCCCGGGGTACTGACTGAAGATGTGACAGTCTCGTCGATTCTGGCCACATCTAGTCAGGAGTTTCAGGCAGCGTTAGAAGCTGACGACAGCCTGAAAGCTCTAAAGGAGCAGGCGGCACAGCCTCCCTCGGACTCGGACCCGGAGCGAGTGGTCTGGGACCAAGGACGGCTGTACCGGGCCACGGTCCAGCAGGGTTCACCGGAGGCGTGGCCCAGGGACCGACAGTTGGTGGTACCCTATCCGTTCCGGACGGAGTTGTTGCGGATCGCACATGAGATTCCGATGGCCGGACACCTAGGGATCGCTAAGACCAAGGCCAGGTTAAACCAGCATTTCTACTGGCCAAAAATGGGGGCCGATGTGGCTGCCTACTGCCGTTCGTGTGAAACCTGTCAGAGAGTGGGGAAGGCGGGGCCACGCCCCAAAGCCCCACTGGTATCTCTGCCAATCATCGATGAGCCTTTCAGGAGGGTGGCTGTGGATCTGGTCGGCCCGCTGGCCATCCCCAGCAGCTCCGGGAAACGCTTCATACTGACGGTAGTGGACTATGCCACCCGGTACCCAGAAGCAGTGGCCTTGTCGTCCATTCGGGCTGACAAGGTGGCCACCGCATTGCTGGAGATTTTCTCCCGAGTGGGTTTTCCCCAGGAAATGCTTACCGACCGGGGGACCCAATTCATGTCCCAGCTGATGGAGACCCTCTGTAAGCAAGTCCAGGTGCGACATCTGGTGGCCAGCCCGTACCATCCACAGACTAATGGCCTGTGCGAGCGGTTCAATGGCACCTTAAAGCAGATGCTTAAGATGTTGGTCGACTCCCATGGGCGTGACTGGGAGCGGTATCTCCCACACCTGTTATTTGCTTACCGGGAGGTTCCACAGGCCTCAACAGGATTCTCACCGTTTGAGCTCCTGTACGGGCGACGTGTGCGGGGCCCCCTGGCTCTGGTGAAAGAGGCTTGGGAAGGGGATTTGGCCACCCCTGGAGTGTCGGTTATCGAGTATGTCATGCGCTTCCGGGACAAAATGCAGGCCTTGACGCAACTGGTACACGACAATATGGCTCAAGCCCAGGCCGATCAGAAGCGTTGGTACGACCAGAACGCTTGTGAGAGGACCTACCAAGTGGGTCAAAAGGTGTGGGTACTGGTCCCCGTACCACAGGACAAGCTTCAGGCAGCCTGGGAAGGCCCATACCTCGTGTACCAGCAGCTCAACCCTGTAACGTACCTGGTCACCCTGGACCCTGCCCGTGGAAGGCGGAAGCCCTTCCATGTGAACATGATGAAGGCACATCATGAGCGGGAGGCATGTGCGCTCCCCGTGTGCAACCTGCCCGAGGAGGGAGAAGCGGAGACCCTCTTGGATATGCTAGCCCAGGTTAGGGCAGGCGGATCCATTGAGGATGTGGAGGTTGGCCACCAGCTCTTGGAGGACCAACGGTCCCAGCTGTGGGCCACCCTACACCCCTTCCGGGGGTTGTTTACCAACCAGCCCGGAAGGACTGACTTGGCTGTCCATCACGTGGACACTGGGGATCATCCCCCGATCCGGCGTTCAGCATATCGGGTCTCCCTGGAGGTGCAGCAACACATGCGCCAGGAGATTGACGAGATGCTGAAGCTGGGGGTGATCCAGGCATCCAACAGCGCTTGGGCCTCGCCTGTAGTCCTCGTCCCTAAGAAGGACCGAACCACTCGGTTCTGCGTGGACTACAGGGGGCTCAATGCTGTCACGGTCGCCGATGCGTACCCAATGCCACGCATCGATGACCTGCTCGATCAGTTGGCCGGGGCTCAGTACCTGACCATCATGGATCTGAGCCGGGGATATTGGCAGATCCCCCTGACTCGCAAGGCCAGGGAACGCTCTGCCTTTATTACCCCATTTGGACTGTACGAGTCCACGGTGATGCCATTCGGGATGAGGAATGCCCCTGCCACTTTCCAGCGGATGGTCAACACCCTGCTCAAGGGACTTGAAGGGTACGCGGCCGCGTACCTGGATGACATTGCCGTCTTCAGTCCCACCTGGGAGGACCACCTAGAGCATCTAGCACAGGTGCTCAGGCGGATCCACCGGGCAGGTTTGACCATCAAGCCGGGAAAGTGTCAGCTGGCCATGAGCGAGGTCCAGTACCTCGGTCACCGGGTAGGTGGGAGAACACTGAAGCCCGAGCCTGAGAAAGTGGAAGCCATCGCATCCTGGCCCACCCCCAGGACCAAGAAGCAGGTGATGTCCTTCTTGGGGACCGCTGGGTACTATAGGAGGTTTGTTCCATGCTATAGTAGCCTGGCAAAGCCCTTGACGGACCTCACCAAGAAGAAGCTGCCCTCTGCAGTCGATTGGACAATGGACTGCGAGACAGCCTTCCGGGCCCTAAAGGACGCCCTGTCCAGCCCGCCCGTGCTACAGGCAGCCGACTTCACGCGGCCGTTTGTAGTACAGACCGACGCCAGTGACTTCGGCCTCGGTGCGGTGCTCAGCCAGGTGGACTCTGCGAGCCAAGAGCACCCAGTCTTGTACCTGAGCAGGAAGCTGTTACCAAGGGAAGTTGCCTATTCCACGATGGAGAAGGAGTGCCTGGCCATAGTGTGGGCCCTGCAGCGTCTGCAACCCTATCTATACGGGCGCCACTTCATCGTGGAGACGGACCACAATCCCCTCAGCTGGTTGCACACCGTCTCTGGGACGAATGGGCGATTGTTGCGATGGAGCCTTGCGCTCCAGCAATACAACTTCACCATTCGCCACAAAAGGGGCCGTGACCACGGTAACGCAGACGGGCTGTCCCGACAAGGAGAGGTCGCGGACGGGCGCACGGGGGAACACCGGAGTGTGCTGCCCCCTAGCGCCCTCAAAAGGGGGGAGGTGTGAGGTAAATCCGGAGATATGACGATAAATCATGACATTCAAGTCATGTCAGGAAGCCCTCTCCTGGTGTCACTACCCCCTTCCCTTCACACAACTGGTTTAGCAACAAATCCATGGCCATGTCCTGTGATATGGAAATGAGGTGGCTTAGGGACAATGGACACAGGATGACTCCCTGCCGTCACCCTGTAGTGGGGGCTGCTAGCTAGTTAGCAAGGCTATGGAAATAGCCAGACAGAACGACTCCAGTAAAAAATGGTTCATATCTCGCAAGCCATATTTCCGATAAATATGGCAACCATAAAAATGGTGTCTCCGCATGTGGACGATACCGGCACACCCTTTTTATGGGAGCAGGACATTGGGAAATGCCCCAGGCGTGATATCAGCCAATGGGGAACTGGCAGACAGGTCATGAGTCCCCTCGTTCTGTAGCTAAATTCATAACTGTCACAATGAGAGCATTGGCGTCCGCCTACGACGCTCCCAGGCAAAGTTATGGCCAATATCCCCTTGGCTGGATAATTCTGATCCATGCAGGGGGAGTGGCAGTGCTTCCCTGTGAGGTCACTAAGGTAGGAGGGGACCTGGATCTGCCCAGGTTGATAACCCTACTTCGGCCATTTTCCAGCGTTCTTCTGCTCGGGGGCCTGGTTGGGACAGACCTGTGAGAGAGTTCCTGGAAACCTGGTCTACAGCGCCCCCCTGTGGCCAGACGCACAAGGTAACTGATTGAATTGCATACCTGTTGTAAACCATGCTTTATCTGTAACTGTACTCTGACATATGTATATTCTGTAGATTCCCTATTGTATATATTGTAGTTTCTAGTGTGCTTTAGGCGATTAAATTATATAATTAATCTTGGGCTGTTCTGTTATCTCGATCTTGAATCCCACGTCTGTGTGTTCGGCTAATAGTTACCGTGAAGCGGTTGGTGGCAGCGAGTTGTGCCAAGGATTATTGTGGGGAGGCCAGTGAGATTCGGGGAGATTTTATATATTCCGCCCGCGGAGGTCGGGGGAATATATACCTTACTCTCACCGGGGACCCTTCAATAATCGGCATAAGTAGTATAGTGGCCTCCTTGCTTATTGTCGGGCAATTCCATAATTGGCCTGACTATAAGAGGGGCGCTAGAGAGCGCGTCACGTGCTCTGTCTGTCGGTCGGGAGGTATAAAGTAGGGGTGACCCCCACTTGTTACCCCCCGATTGTGACGTACTGGTAGCCAGCGCGGGGGAATTTCTGAGTGACCCCCCGGTGGTTTGTGACAGTAACTAAGTAGGATGTATAGATGTATAAATTATAAATGTGATAATCATCAGTCAGGAATGTGGGGCCTCCTGGAATGGCCCTTTAATTATCTGATTTTATGACCTTTCCTAATTATCGACTGTTCCAGGCCGGTTATCATATGTCACAGAGAAGGGTCTCATTCCTCCTGCCCCCTACTCTCCAGCCCTGAGACCCTGCATTGTGTCCGTCTGCCTGGAGCGCCGCAGCTGGAGGACGGTGACGTGTGCCTGGCACTGAAGGGGTGCATTCTTCACCCTGCCCAGGGAGATTACTGGAACAAAGCCCCTCTCCATTCTTCACATGCCTCCAAAAGTTCAGAAACTAATATGTTTTCCTACTGCTTGTTTAAACACAGTTAATGAAGCGGTGACCGGGATGTGAACCGTGCGGTATCTAATCTATATGTATCTGATAAACAGTGTATCTGATCAGCAGTGTGTCTGCGTATCTTATTAGGAGTATATCTATGTGTGTCTGATCAGCAGTGTATCTGATCAGGAGATATATGTATCTGATCAGCAGTGTATCTGATCAGGAGATATATGTATCTGATCAGCAGTGTATCTGATCAGGCGATATATGTATCTGATTATCAGTGAATTTGATCAAAAGAACATCACTGTGTAGCTGACCTAGCCAGCAGCAGGATATCTAAGTGTATCTAACCTGCAGCAATATATCTGATTAGCCATTTTTGTGTATCTAATCTTTCGGCTGTACCTAATCCAAAAGTGTGCCTATTCGTATCTAACTAGCAGTGTGTCACTTTTTATCGATCCAACAGTTTGTACCAAACCTTCAGGGTGTATCTGATCTGCATTCTGCCAGTTTGCATCTAATCTGCAGAGTGCCTGTGTGTATCTCATCTACAGTGTAAATGTGTATCTGATCTGCAGTTGTCAGGGTGTAGCTAATCAGCTTTGTTAGGGTTATCTAATTTGCAGTGTGTATCTGATCTGCAGTGGCAGTGTGTATCTGATTGGCAGTGTGTATCTGATCGGCAGTGTGTCAGTGTGTATGTGATCTGCAGTGGCAGTGTGTATGTGATCTGCAGTGTGTATCTGATCTGCAGTGTCAGTGTGTATGTGATCTGCAGTGTGTATCTGATCTGCAGTGTGTCAGTGTATATCTGATCTGCAGTGTCAGTGTATATCTGATCTGCAGTGTCAGTGTATATCTGATCTGCAGTGGTAGTGTGTATCTGATCTGCAGTGGCAGTGTGTATCTGATCTGCAGTGGCAGTGTGTTGTGATCTGCAGTGTGTATCTGATCTGCAGTGGCAGTGTGTATGTGATCTGCAGTGTCAGTGTGTATCTGATCTGCAGTGTCAGTGTGTATGTGATCTGCAGTGTCAGTGTATATCT
The DNA here is from genome assembly GCF_048569485.1 of Anomaloglossus baeobatrachus. Lineage (NCBI taxonomy): Eukaryota > Metazoa > Chordata > Amphibia > Anura > Aromobatidae > Anomaloglossus > Anomaloglossus baeobatrachus. Next base: position 245,969,779 of record NC_134360.1, read on the forward strand.
GATCTGCAGTGGCAGTGTGTATCTGATCTGCAGTGGCAGTGTGTATCTGATCTGCAGTGGCAGTGTGTATCTGATCTGCAGTGGCAGTGTGTATCTGATCTGCAGTGGCAGTGTGTATCTGATCTGCAGTGGCAGTGTGTATGTGATCTGCAGTGTGTATGTGATCTGCAGTGTGTATGTGATCTGCAGTGTGTATGTGATCTGCAGTGTCAGTGTGTATGTGATCTGCATTGTGTATCTGATCTGCAGTGTGTATCTGATCTGCAGTGTCAGTGTGTATCTCATCTGCAGTGTCAGTGTGTATCTGATCTGCAGTGGCAGTGTGTTGTGATCTGCAGTGTGTATCTGATCTGCAGTGTCAGTGTGTATGTGATCTGCAGTGTCAGTGTGTATGTGATCTGCAGTGTCAGTGTGTATGTGATCTGCAGTGTCAGTGTATATCTGATCTGCAGTGGCAGTGTGTATCTGATCTGCAGTGGCAGTGTGTATCTGATCTGCAGTGTCAGTGTGTATCTGATCTGCAGTGTCAGTGTGTATGTGATCTGCAGTGTCAGTGTATATCTGATCTGCAGTGGCAGTGTGTATCTGATCTGCAGTGTTAGTGTGTATCTGATCTGCAGTGTCAGTGTGTATCTGATCTGCAGTGTCAGTGTGTATGTGATTTGCAGTGTCAGTGTGTATCTGATCTGCAGTGTCAGTGTGTATGTGATCTGCAGTGTCAGTGTGTATGTGATCTGCAGTGTCAGTGTGTATCTGATCTGCAGTGTCAGTGTGTATCTGATCTGCAGTGTCAGTGTGTATGTGATTTGCAGTGTCAGTGTGTATCTGATCTGCAGTGTCAGTGTGTATGTGATCTGCAGTGTCAGTGTGTATGTGATCTGCAGTGTCAGTGTGTATCTGATCTGCAGTGTCAGTGTGTATCTGATCTGCAGTGTCAGTGTGTATGTGATTTGCAGTGTCAGTGTGTATCTGATCTGCAGTGTCAGTGTGTATGTGATCTGCAGTGTCAGTGTGTATCTGATCTGCAGTGTCAGTGTGTATCTGATCTGCAGTGTCAGTGTGTATGTGATTTGCAGTGTCAGTGTGTATCTGATCTGCAGTGTCAGTGTGTATGTGATCTGCAGTGTCAGTGTGTATGTGATCTGCAGTGTCAGTGTGTATGTGATCTGCAGTGTCAGTGTGTATCTGATCTGCAGTGTCAGTGTGTATCTGATATCCAGTGTGTCCAGTGCAGGGGTCCATGGCTCCATCTTTTTCAGGGGATCTGGCCACTGTTGTAGTACATGGAGGGTGATCACCCAGCTTTCTGAGGGTCCTGATTATCAGATTGGCAGTGTAGCGCATTCCTCTCCCTTAAGGGGTCTAGGAAAGCCGGACCACTACTCCTGTCCTATCTGCGGGCGGCGGACGTGAATTTGCACATACTGACCTCACGGCGGTGTCGTTTAGCGTTTTTTCGTTTTCTCTCTCATTGGCAGTCATCGACCACAGACATGCAAGGGGTTAACAGAGACTTTATCATTGTGGGGCTGTGCATGGCCGGTGGCAGGGAAGTAGCAGGGGCAGCCTCCAAATATAACCCTCCATCGTTACCCCGCGACGTGCACCCTTTCATTGGGAAAGTCACAGCGGAGTGCTGCGTCCTGGCCTCAGGAGGGGGTAATTAACCCTTCCATGACCACTGTATATGAATCGCAGCCATATCCCAGAATTAGTCGTGTCGGTCGGTGACTGGATGTGGTTCTCTTCCCAATGCCAGGCGGCTGCCACCAAGCTACATGTGCTATTGAGCGAGCCCCTGCCCCCGGCCATTATCATCCGCACTGCATTGATTATCATTATCTCCAGGCCGAGCCCGTCAGTACATCCTCATCACCCCTCCCAATTTCCGTTTGGACTCCCTCAAGGTTTCAGGCCCGGCCTCGCTATTTTCCTTTTTTCTTTTCTCAGTAGAGGAAATTATTTTTGGCGGTGATTGTTGCCTTGTGCCTGCAGATGGGCGATGTGGTGTCCCCTATCCATCACTGCAGAGAAACCTCCGCTGCGGCCACGATAATGACCAATAGCCAATACAAATAGAGCCGCAGTCCGAATTCGGACCTTTCGGATCCTTACCTCCCCCGACATCATCCGTCGGTGACAATCTGAAGCCCCCCATACAATCAGACTGTCGGCCGAGCTTATATGTATGGGGGTCTGGAGCTGGATCTGTAAATACAGGAATGTCCGTGTAAAGTTCTAACGTCGTCTTTTCTTCTGCTTCTAGGCTTCCACCTCAGCGGCACGGTGACGGAGCCAGCTACACAGTCGGAGCCGGAAGCCACCTACAAAGTGGCCATCAGTTTTGACCGCTGTAAAATCACCTCGGTGACCTGTGGTTGCGGCAACAGGGACATTTTCTACTGCGCCCACGTGGTGGCGCTCTCGCTGTACCGAATCCGCAAACCAGACCAGGTCAAACTGCGTCTTCCCATCTCAGAAACCCTCTTCCAGATGAACAGAGACCAGCTGCAGAAGTTCGTGCAGTACCTGATCACGGCGCACCACACGGAAGTGCTTCCCACCGCCCAGAAGCTGGCCGACGAGATCCTGTCCTCCAACTCGGAAATCAACCAAGTGCACGGTAATGCCCCCCTATACAGAGAGGATACCGCCCACCGGTGCCCCGGCATGTCCTACTCACTCTGACCTCTTCCTACAGGTGCCCCCGATCCCACCGCCGGAGCCAGCATCAACGACGAGAACTGCTGGCATCTGGACGAAGAGCAGGTCCGGGAGCAGGTGAAGCTCTTCCTCTCTCAGGGAGGATATTACAGCTCCGGGAAGCAGCTCAACTCCATGTTTGCTAAGGTACGAGTCCATTACACGGCATAACCAGATACGCCAGGCCAACGCCAGATCCGGTGATTCTGTGATGACCCCATTGTACCCCGTCCCACAGGTGAGAGAGATGCTGCGGATGAGGGACTCCAACGGTGCCCGCATGCTGACCCTAATTACAGAGCAGTTCATGGCAGACCCCCGGCTGGCACTGTGGAGACAGCAGGGAACAGGGATGACGGACAAGTGCCGACAGCTGTGGGATGAGCTTGGTAAGTACGGCTGCCATGATGGTTGTTTTCAGTGCCCTATAGCTGACCATTCACCTGCCCGTCATCTCATGGGGAAGAAAACGAGGAATGAACTAAAGGCCCCCATACACACTAGAGTAATGTCAGCTGACGCCACCAATGTGTAATTGGGCGCCGGCCAACGTGGTGGGAAGAGATCATCGCACATGTTTGACCGATGGGTCAGTCAGTGGCTTTCTTAGACCTCTTTTGCACGGTCCGTGGTGTAGGTGTGTATGTGCGCCCGTGTGTGTTCAGCATGTGCTGTCAGTGTGCTATCCGTGTGACATCCACATAGCACACGGACAGTATGAACTTCTATACTTACCTGTCCATGGTGCTGCTGTCTCCGGCGCTGCTGCTGCTTCTGGTCCTCGGTGCAGGGCATATGCAATGAGCATAATGAGCGGGGGTCAGAAGCAAGTGACAGCAGCACTGGAGACAGGGGAGTATAGAAAAGCATTTTATTTCTCAAACACGTGTATTTCACCGGTACGTGTCACACTGATGTCACACGGACCACATCAGTGTGCGGTCCGTGTGACATCCATGCTGCCGGAGAAAAACGAACATGTTGCCGTGTGGAGCACACGGACACACGTATGCTCCACACAATCTATGGGAAAACATGCACATGTGCACAAACTCATTGATTTTAATGGGTCTATGTGTGCCCGTGTCTCCAGTAAGTGTGAAAACGGACGTCACACGTACCGGAGACATGGATGTGTGACGGGGACCAGAGTCGGCTCGGATGGCTGCAGAAGCATCGTTCAGACGACAGGCCATTATTTTGTGTTGTTTTCCACCGTGTTCAGTTCTTTGCTCCTCCATATCTGCCGCTGCTTAAGGCCATGTGCGCACTAGAAAATGGCGTTTTCTTAAGAAAAATCCGCATCCTCTGGCAGAATAACGCACCCGCGTACTTGCCGCTGTTTTTCCGCGGGTTGGTCCCTGCAGTTTTTTACCACTATCTATAGCAAAAACCGCAGGGACCTGCAGAAAAGAAGTGGCATAAACATTAATTCCGCAGCGGAAATTCCGCGGGTAAATCCGCAGGTATAAAAAAACAGTGTGCGCACAGCATTTTTTTTTTTATCCCCATAGGTTTTGCTGGGAATGACTGCAGCAATGTAAAAGCCGCTTTACACGCTGCGATATCGGTACTGATATCGCTAGTGTGGGTACCCGCCCCCATCTGTTGTGCGACACGGGCAAATCGCTGCCCGTGCCGCACAACATCGCCCAGAGCCGTCACTTTCTAAGGGGGCGGTTCGTTCAGCGTCACAGCGACGTAACAGCAGCGTCACTGAACCGCCGCCCAATAGAAGCGGAGGGGCAGAGATGAGCGGGACGTAACATCCCACCCACCTCCTTCCTTCCGCATTGCGGCCGGGACGCAGGTAAGGAGAGCTTCCTCGTTCCTGCGGTGTCAGACGGAGCAATGTGTGCTGCCGCAGGAACGAGGAACAACTTTGTTACTGCTGCAGTAACGATATTTGAGAAGGGACCCCCATGTCACCGATGAGCGATTTTGCACGTTTTTGCGACGATGCAAAATCGCTTATAGGTGTCACACACAGCAACATCGCTAATGCGGCCGAATGTGCGTCACCAATTCCGTGACCCCAACGAGATCGCTTGAGCGATGTCGTAGCGTGTAAAGCCCCCTTTAGACACATTTTCTGCGGCAGATCCGCAGCGTGCGCACATAGCCGAACCTTTGCCACTAGCTATGTTTATAGGACCCTGAAGACCCCCGATCAGCTGGCATCTGTGCTGTGACCGGGGGGATGATTAGCAGTTCTTCTATGTTTATCTCACAGTCCTCTTGTTTGGGTCCCTCTTTAGGGGCGCTCTGGGTCTGCATCGTCCTGAACCCCCACTGCAAACATGAGGAGAAAGCCTGCTGGCTGCGACAGCTGAAGAAGTGGAACGACATGGACGTGTGTCCTCTGGAGGATGGAAATTATGGCAACGACCTACCTAACATCACCAACGCCCTCCCTCAAAGCAACGGCCACGGTAAGGCCACAGGACGCTGCAGAAAACTAACACAAAACTAAAATTTCAACTTCCTACTTATAGAAAGTTCTGCAGCTTGTTACTCCTCCACTACAACCTCCATGAGGATGAGCCTCCACTGACACAATGAAGCCACCACTGCAGGCTGTCCGGGCATGCTGGGAGTTGTGGTGTCACTGCAGGCTGTCCGGGCATGCTGGCAGTTGTGGTGTCACTGCAGGCTGTCCGGGCATGCTGGGAGTTGTGGTGTCACTGCAGGCTGTCCGGGCATGCTGGCAGTTGTGGTGTCACTGCAGGCTGTCCGGGCATGCTGGCAGTTGTGGTGTCACTGCAGGCTGTCCGGGCATGCTGGGAGTTGTGGTGTCACTGCAGGCTGTCCGGGCATGCTGGGAGTTGTGGTGTCACTGCAGGCTGTCCGGGCATGCTGGGAGTTGTGGTGTCACTGCAGGCTGTCCGGGCATGCTGGCAGTTGTGGTGTCACTGCAGGCTGTCCGGGCATGCTGGGAGTTGTGGTGTCACTGCAGGCTGTCCGGGCATGCTGGGAGTTGTGGTGTCACTGCAGGCTGTCCGGGCATGCTGGGAGTTGTGGTGTCACTGCAGGCTGTCCGGGCATGCTGGCAGTTGTGGTGTCACTGCAGGCTGTCCGGGCATGCTGGGAGTTGTGGTGTCACTGCAGGCTGTCCGGGCATGCTGGCAGTTGTGGTGTCACTGCAGGCTGTCCGTGCATGCTGGCAGTTGTGGTGTCACCGCAGGTGGAGAGCTGCAGGTTGCAGACCGCTCATCTGCAGCTTGTTTCCTGCAGAATCCTCCTGCGACCACCTGTGGTCTTCTCCCGTGTCTCCAGATGTTTTTCACATCGTGCAAGAAGTGAAGTGCGGCGCTTAATAAACCTGCAGAGTTTTTTTTTCTCTTTTTTTCCTAAGAGCTCTTTTGTGACCTCAGCAATCTCATCCTCCCCCCAATCATCTGATGAGCCGCACAAATCAATGTCTGAGGCCTCGTCAGACGCACTTGTCCTGATTGCCCTGCGTGCCGCGCTCTTGCTAGGAGGACAGGAGGTTGATTAAAGCTCAGCATTTACTTCCCCGTAGAGTTTTCTTCTGTTTAACTCTTCCACTCAGACAAAACTTATTCCTGTTCTGTAACCAAAGGCAGAAGACGTGAGAGTCGCTGCTGACGCACTTTCCTGTTAGGCTACCTTCACACATCAGTTTTTTCCCATCAGGCACAATCCAGAAAAAAACGGATCCGGCGCCGGATCCATTTTATCCCCATTGATTTGTATTACCGCCGAATTGTGCTGGATGGCATTGCGTTGCATCCGGCTTTTGCCGGATGCGGCGTAATTGGCTAATGCAGCGGCCGGATGGAACGTCTCTTGTAACATTTTTTGTCTCTGACAAAAAAAAAACGCGTTGCGCCGAATCCGGCGCGATATGGCGTCATTTACAATGGAAGTCTATGGACGCCGGATCCGGCATAATGCAGCAAAAAAACGGATGCGGCCGCTGGATCCGTTTTATTAAACTGAGCATGCTCAAATTTATTGTAAAAAAACTGATCCGGCAAAAAAACGGACGAAACGGATGCAAAAACGGATGTGCCGGATCTGTTTTTTTGTTGGATCCGGTGTACGCATCTGTTTTTGCATATTTTGCACCAGATCTGTTGTATCAGGCACACGCTGGATTGTGCCTAATGCCAACAAACTGATGTGTGAAAGTAGCCTTGGGCGGGCTTTGCACGTTGCAACATCGGTAACAATGTGTTACCGATGCTGCAGCGATAGTCCCGCCCCCGTCGCACGTTCGATATATAGTGAAAGCTGCCGTAGCGATTATTATCGCTATGGCAGCTTTACACGCACATACCTGCCGTGCGACGTCCCTCTGGCCGGCGACCCGCCTCCTTCCTAAGGGGGCGGGTCGTGCGGCGTCACAGCGACGTCACACGGCAGGCGGCCAATTGAAGCGGAGGGGCGGAGATGAGCAGGATGTAAACATCCCGCCCACCTCCGTCCTTCTCATTGCAGCCGGCGGCAGGTAAGGTGAAGTTCCTCGCTCCTGCGGCTTCATACACAGCGATGTGTGCTGCCGCAGGAGCGAGGAACATCATCGTACCTGTCGCTGTACCGGCATTATGGAAATGTCGGAGGCTGCAGCGATGATACGATAACGACGCTTTTGCGCTCGTTCATCGTATCAAAAAGGATTTACACGTTGCGATATCGACTGCGACGCCGGATGTGCGTCACTTTCGATTTGACCCCACCGACATCACACGTGCAATATCGCAACGTGCAAAGCCGCCCTTAGGCTGCTTTCACACATCCGGTTTTTGCAGTGCGTCTCAATCCGGTTCAAAAAACCTATGCATCGGATGCGGCAAAAAACCCGGATCTGTTGCATAAGTTTTTACATGCGGCCCGTCCGGTTTTTGGCGGTTGCGGCTGGATACTGTGCATGCGCAGTGCAAAAAAAACACATGCGGCGGCCGGATGCGGTTTGTGCCGCATCCGGCGTCCATAGGCATGCATTAGAAATTGCTCCGCATCAGCCGGATGCAGTTTTTTCGCCGCACAAAAAAACGAGCCAGGCAACATTCCATCCGGCTGCCGCATGGGCTAAATATGCCGCATCCGGCAAAAACCGTACACAACGCAAGGCCATGCGGCACAATAGGGCGCTAATGCAAGTCTATGCAGGAAAAAACGCAACCGGCGGCAACAAAAAAAACGTTTTTTCAGCAAAACGCCCCTATTGTGCAGCACGGCCAAAACCGGATGTGTGAAAACAGCCTTAGTCACAACTATAAGACAGGATTAATTACTTAATGCAGCATCTCTATATATTGCTTTATTTTGTATTTCATTACTTACAGCAAAGATGGAGCTGCAGCTGTACACTACCTAGGCCAAAAATCACACACACACTTCCAAAACATGGAGGGGGCGATTGCTGGATGGTAAAACTGCACACTAGTGGCTTTCATAGAGCGCTGTTCACACAAGCAGACGCACAGTCACAAGCCCGCAGCCTATTAGGTGACGCCCATACTATTAGATCAGGCGGGCTGCCAAGCCATACTCTATCTGTACACTATACAGGGACAGGAACTCCTTTTGTTAGGCCTTGCATATTAGAGTTCCTGTCCCTGTATGATGCACAGTTGGGGTACGGCTTGGCAGCCCACCTGATCGCATAGTATGGGCGTCTCCTAATAGGCTGCGGGTTTGTGACTGTGCGTCTACATGTGTGAACAGCGCTCTATGCAAGCCACTAGTGTGCAGTTTTACCATCCAGCAATCGCCCCCTCCATATTTTGGAAGCGTGTGTGTGATTTCCTCCTCCTGCACCTGTGATGCCTCCACCTAGTAGGGGCTTAGCTGTATCCTCCTGGAGTAGTAGTTTTTGGCCTAGGTAGTGTACAGCTGCAGCTCCATCTTTGCTGTAAGTAATGATATTTATACCTCTTTTTGTTACTTTATATTATTTTGTTTTGTATTTCAGTAAAATTCCTGAGATCCAGCAATAACGGGGTATTTGTAGGTGCAGAATTAATAAACGAGACGGTCATAGTTGTACGAAAATTATTTGGTCTAGTAACAAAATTGCAAAGTCATTAAAAATAACCTTTCAGGTAACAAAAAATGCTATTAACCTGCAGATATGGGGTTATCTGCAGGTTAGTAGTGTTCTGAAGCTGCCCGGCACCGAGAGCCCCGCTGCCGGGAGGAAATTAACTTTATTCCTCCCAGCAGCCTCTGGCTTTTAGCCACAGCGGTGTGGTGCCGGCGCAGCTTCAGTCACTACTCAGTACGCTCCTCCAACACTGACTGACAGCCAGCGCTAATGCTGAGCCAGCTGTCAGTCCGTTAGTAACCTCATATCAGGCGAGATATCCATCAGGCCTATAAACATGAATTTGTCAGGATCTGCCATATTATACAGATTTATTTTGCAGCAGTGAATTATATCTGTGTCTTCTCTCTTTACTTGTAGACTCTTTGGTGCGTCCGAGGAGGACCGTGTTCACCCGTGCAATTGAAGCGTGCGACTTGCACTGGCAGGACAGTCACCTGCAGAGGATAATCAGCAGTGACTTCTACCTGTCGCCTGCCTGCCAGAGGGACGGCGAGAGCCTGCTCTTCAACTCCCAAGGACAGCCCCTGTGGCTGGGTGAGTATGGAGCCTGTCACATCGGTGCAGGGGAGGCTATAGTGCTGCCATGTAGTGCACCTACAAGCTCCTGCCACCAGGACGTGGCATTACAGAGCAGGCGTCTTGTTCTGCCGACCATAGACTTAAAAATACTTCCCCCAATCTAAATACCTATTGATTTTGGGGAAATATACACGATATTAGTGATTTTCAGCAATGGTGTAACACTGTATGCCTGCATTGTATGATTTTTTTTGTTTTTATCTAGAACATGTTCCTACAGCGTGTGCAAGAGTTGACGCCCTGCGATCCCACGGCTATCCCAAAGAAGCGTTACGCCTGGCAGTCGCCATAATCAGCACATTGCGATTACAGCAGCAGCGTCAGCTGGAGATCTACAAGCAGCAGAAGAAAGGTTAGTGACGCTGATCATTGCCGCCGGTGCATCGCTTATTTGTATTGGGCTGCTCGGGAACAAGAATCGGATACGTGACACATTGCAACTGGGATACATTTATGGCACTGGGTGTCGGGGGTTTGGTTAGTATATGGCACTGGGTGTCTGGGCTTTGGTTAGTGTATGGCACTGGGTGTCTGGGCTTTGGTTAGTCTATGGCACTGGGTGTCTGGGCTTTGGTTAGTATATGGCACTGGGTGTCTGGGCTTTGGTTAGTATATGGCACTGGGTGTCTGGGCTTTGGTTAGTATATGGCACTGGGTGTCTGGGCTTTGGTTAGTATATGGCACTGGGTGTCTGGGCTTTGGTTAGTATATGGCACTGGGTGTCTGGGCTTTGGTTAGTGTATGGCACTGGGTGTCTGGGCTTTGGTTAGTGTATGGCACTGGGTGTCTGGGCTTTGGTTAGTATATGGCACTGGGTGTCTGGGCTTTGGTTAGTGTATGGCACTGGGTGTCGGGGCTTTGGTTAGTGTATGGCACTGGGTGTCGGGGCTTTGGTTAGTGTATGGCACTAGGTGTCTGGGCTTTGGTTAGTATATGGCACTGGGTGTCTGGGCTTTGGTTAGTATATGGCACTGGGTGTCTGGGCTTTGGTTAGTGTATGGCACTGGGTGTCAGGGCTTTGGTTAGTATATGGCACTGGGTGTCGGGGCTTTGGTTAGTGTATGGCACTGGGTGTCAGGGCTTTGGTTAGTATATGGCACTGGGTGTCTGGGCTTTGGTTAGTATATGGCACTGGGTGTCTGGGCTTTGGTTAGTATATGGCACTGGGTGTCTGGGCTTTGGTTAGTATATGGCACTGGGTGTCGGGGCTTTGGTTAGTGTATGGCACTGGGTGTCGGGGCTTTGGTTAGTGTATGGCACTGGGTGTCGGGGCTTTCGTTAGTGTATGGCACTGGCTGTCTGGGCTTTGGTTAGTATATGGCACTGGGTGTCGGGGCTTTGGTTAGTATATGGCACTGGGTGTCTGGGCTTTGGTTAGTGTATGGCACTGGGTGTCTGGGCTTTGGTTAGTATATGGCACTGGGTGTCGGGGCTTTGGTTAGTGTATGGCACTGTGTGTCTGGGCTTTGCTTAGTATATGGCACTGGGTGTCGGGGCTTTGGTTAGTATATGGCACTGGATGTCTGGGCTTTGGTTAGTCTATGGCACTGGGTGTCTGGGCTTTGGTTAGTATATGGCACTGGGTGTCGGGGCTTTGGTTAGTGTATGGCACTGGGTGTCGGGGCTTTGGTTAGTGTATGGCACTGGCTGTCTGGGCTTTGGTTAGTATATGGCACTGGGTGTCTGGGCTTTGGTTAGTATATGGCACTGGGTGTCGGGGGTTTGGTTAGTATATGGCACTGGGTGTCGGGGCTTTGGTTAGTGTATGGCACTGTGTGTCTGGGCTTTGGTTAGTATATGGCACATGTGCTATAGAACTGAGTTCCACATGTCGTTGGGAATCAGGTGTCCCAGGGTTTATCGACCGGAGAGACATTTCTGACCTTCTTATTTTTGCAGAACTGATTCAGAGAAACACAACCACGATCACCAATCTGGAGGGATGGGTGGGCCACCCGCTAGACCCTGTTGGATGTCTATTTACCACTCTGACAGAAGCGTGCCGTGTGGACGAGGAAAATACCATGGAGGTGACAGGTGAGAAATGGTAAAACGCCTACAACCAGGGTCTGCTGAGGACTGATGAAGTGCCGCCATAGCTGACCATGCTCAGGGCTGGATGAACTCTGCCCCCCCCCCCCGACACACTTGTTATTTTTTTTTCATCATGGCGGCTTCAATTGTCTCCTCTCTTTACAGAAAGCACCGAGTCTCAGCGCCCGAACTACCAACACGTGTGTGTACTCAACGACTGCATGGAGAACGGAGAATCCTACCTTTCCTTGGCACTGGAGGTGGCTCTGATGGGCATGGGGCAGCAGCGGCTGATGCCGGAGGGGCTGTATGCACAGGATAAAGTGTGCCGCAACGAGGAGCAGATCATCGCCCGCCTGCAGGAGCTGGAGCTGGATGCTGTGCTGGTGCAGACCCTGCGCAAACAGTGCATACTGCTCCTGGAGGGTAAGAGCGCCCTCCTCTATTACTAGAGAATAGTGCGGGTCAGGATCTGAGACCTTCAGCTGATATTGGAATATGCGGATTCCTTGTTTCCGGCTATGCTATTTTCTCACACAGTTTTCTGTTTCAGGGGGTCCGTTCAGCGGTCTGGGAGAAGTCATCCATCGAGAGAGCGTCCCCATGCACACGTTTGCCAAATACCTCTTCTCCGCATTGCTGCCCCACGATGCGGACTTGGCCTATAAACTGTCTCTTCGGGCTATGAGGTAAGTGCGGGGAGAGGTGTATGAGGATATACACCGTGTGCAGAATTATTAGGCAACTTAATTAAAACCAAATCTATTCCCATCTCACTTGTTTATTGTCACCAGGTAAACCAATATAACTGCACAAAATTTAGAAATAAACATTTCTTACATGCAAAAACAAAACCCCAAAAAATGAGTGCCCAATATCGCCCCCTTTCTTTCTGATGACACTCAGCAGCGACCATCCATAGATTCTGTCATTGCTTGATCTGTTTACGATCAACATTGCATGCAGCAGCCACCACAGCCTCCAGACACTGCTCCCAGAGGTGGATTGTTTTCCCTCCCTGTAGATCTCACATTATATGAGGGACCACAGGTTCTCTATGGGGTTCAGATCAGGTGAACAAGGGGGCCATGTCATTATTTTTCATCTTTTAGACCTTTACTGACCAGCCACGCTGTGGAGTAGTTGGATGCATGTGATGGAGCATTGTCCTGCATGAAAATCATGTGTTTCTTGAACGATAGCGACTTCTTCCTGTACCACTGCTTGAAGAAGTTGTCTTCCAGAAACTGGCAGTAGGTCTGGGAGTTGAGCTTCCTCCATCCTCAACCCGAAAAGGTCCCACAAGTTTATCTTTGATGATCCCAGCCCATACCAGCACCCACCTCCACCTTGCTGGCCTCTGCCCTTTACTGATCCAGCCTCTGGCCCATCCATCTGGCTCATCAAGAGTCACTCTCATTTCATCAGTCCATAAAACCTGGGAAAAATCAGACTTAAGATATTTCTTGGCCCAGTCTTGATGTTTTATCTTCTCTTTCTTGGTCAGAGGTGGTGGTTTTCAGCCTTCCTTACCTTGGCCATGCTCCTGAGTATGGCACACCTTGTGCTTTTTGATACTCCAGTAACGTTGCAGCTCTGAAATAGGCCAAACTGGTGGCAAATGGCATCTTGGCAGCTTCACGCTTGATTTTCCTCAATTCATGGGCAGTTATTTTGCGCCTTTTTTGCCCAACACGCTTCTTGCGACCCTGTTGGCTATTTGCCATATAACGCTTGATTGTTCGGTGATCACACCTCAAAAGTTTGGAAATTTCAAGACTGCTGCGTCCCTCTGCAAGACATCTCACAATATGGACTTTTCAGAGCCTGTCCAATCTCTCTTCTGACCCTTTTTGCCAAAGGAAAGGAAGTTGCCTAATAATTAAGCACCCCTTATATAGGGTGCTGATGTCATTACGCCGCACCCCTCCTCATTACAGAGATGCACATCACCGGATTTACTTAATTAGTAGTTGGCTCTCAGCCTATACAGCTTGGAGTAGGACGACATGTATAACAAGTATCATGTGATCACAATACTCATTTGCCTAATAATTCTGCACACAGTGTAAGATATATTGCTGGGGGTCTAGAATATGAGGGTATGGATTAGATGTCCCTCTACAGGGGATGGCGTGAGTGCACTTGGCATATATTATGTCACTTCATTGCTGGCGTCATTCTCTTCTTCAGGCTCCCGGTGTTGGAGAGCAGTGCCCCCTCAGGCGATGTATCCCACCCTCATCACATTGTGTCTGTGGTGCCGAGTCGGTATCCCCGCTGGTTTACCCTGGGGCACCTGGAGTCACAGCAGTGCGAGCTGGCCTCCACCATGCTGACCGCTGCCAAAGGTGAGACCTGCTGCCCCGAGCAATCACACATTTAACATTTGTTGCATTCCTTTGTTTGTTGTTTTTCATGATTGCTGCTTGTTGTCAGTGAATTGAAACAATCCTATTTACAGCCAGAGGTTTACAGCTTCTGCAGAGATGAAGAAGCCAAAGCCATTATCAGCACAAATCTCTCCTGTACTATACCTCTATCCAGGGCTTATAGCTACTACATTCTTCATTGGCTTATCTGTGGGGTCAGTTTCCCCCCATTGATGCAGACGTGACACTTTCTCTCCTCTCCACAGGTGACATGCTGCGACTCCGCACTGTTCTTGAAGCCATACAGCGGAATATCCATTCCTCCTCCCTGATCTTTAAGCTGGCACAGGACGCCTTTAAGATCGCCACGCCAGCCGACAGCAGCTCGGACACAACGCTGCTCAATGTCGCCCTGGAGCTCGGGCTGCAGGTAAGAGCTGGAGCCATTTATTTAATCTTCCTGATTTAGTGATACGGTGTAACCCTTTTAAGAACCGTGTAAATCATTGACTCCCTCCACCTTCAGGTCATGAGGATGACGCTCAGCACCCTGAACTGGAGGCGCAGGGAGATGGTGCGGTGGCTGGTGACTTGTGCCACGGAAGTCGGTAAGTGTTATTGGTGACTATGCACAGGGCGGCACATTGCAGACTCCATACATGCGGCCGGGACCAGAATCTGTACATCGGGGCATCGGCCTGAAAGTGCTGGAGGTCCGGCCCAGTGTCGACTGTCTACTCTGCATGCAGAACATGGCATCGGCCTGAAAGTGCTGGAGGTCCGGCCCAGTGTCGACTGTCTACTCTGCATGCAGAACATGGCATCGGCCTGAAAGTGCTGGAGGTCCGGCCCAGTGTTGACTGTTCTACTCTGCATGCAGAACATGGCATTGACCTGAAAGTGCTGGAGGTCCGGCCCAGTGTCGACTGTCTACTCTGCATGCAGAACATGGCAATGGCCTGAAAGTGCTGGAGGTCCGGCCCAGTGTCGACTGTTCTACTCTGCATGCAGAACATGGCAATAGCCTGAAAGTGCTGGAGGTCCGGCCCAGTATCGACTGTTTACTCTGCATGCAGAACATGGCATCGGCCTGAAAGTGCTGGAGGTCCGGCCCAGTGTTGACTGTTAAACTCTGCATGCAGAACATGGCATCGTCCTGAAAGAGCTGGAGGTCCGGCCCAGTGTTGACTGTTCTACTCTGCATGCAGAACATGGCAATGGCCTGAAAGAGCTGGAGGTCCGGCCCAGTGTCGACTGTTCTACTCTGCATGCAGAATATTTATAAAATGATACAAACACACAATTCCAATGTCTACCATACATAATGTAATAGATAAAGTACAGTATTACCCAAATCACGCACAATCCCGTCCCCCCCGCCCATCCTATATCCTATGGTGGGATAGAAAAAAGGGGCAGAATTTCCTTCTTCCCCTCATTCCCCCTTCTCCTCCTCTAACCCCTCGATTATATTGATGTCTTTACGTGACTTTCATCACTTGGTCCATGGATCCCAGAATTTCTTGCATATTTTCAAACTTCCTTTTCTTAAATGATGCTAGGCTGCTTTCACACATCTGTTTTTTGCTGAACAGCACAATACGGCGCTTTGCAGAAAGAACGCAACTTTTTTTTGCCGCCAGTTGCGTTTTTTTTCTGCATAGACTTGCATTAGCGCCATATTTTGCCGCATGGCCTTGCGTTGCGTCCATTTTTTTGCCGGATGCGGCATATTTAGCCCATGTGGCGGCCGGATGGAACGTTGCCTGGCACGGTTTTTTTGTGTGGCGAAAAAACCGCATCCCGCCGAATCCGGCGCGATTTACAATGCAAACCTATGGATGCCGGATGCGGCGTCCTGCGGCAAAAAACGCATCCGGCCGCCGGATGCAGTTTTTTGCACTGCGCATGCTCAGTATCAAGCCGCATCCGTCAAAAAATGGACGGGCCGCATGGAAAAACATATGCAACGGATCTGGTTTTTTTCGCCGCATCCATTGCATAGGTTTTTGAGCCGGATTGAGCCGCACTGCAAAAACCGGATGTGTGAAAGCAGCCTTACGTGTATCGTCCGACTCCTCCATATACCAGAGCGCTGATCACTCCCGTGTCCTCTATGAGAAAGCTGCTGTCGGACATCTCCGGCGGGGACTCATCTCTTGGAACACAAAGCGATCTGCAGTGTAAAATTGAACATGTCAGATCCTTCCCTCCCCTGGCTGTCATCTCTAGGGGGCCCCAATACATATTAGACTTTCGTCATTGTATGTAGTGGTGATTGGTAAAACCTTGTTTTTTGCTCTCCCTGCAGGCGTCCGTGCCCTTGTGAGCATCCTCCAGACCTGGTATACGCTTTTCACCCCCACAGAAGCCACCAGCATCGTAGCAGCAGCCGCCACGTCGCACAGCACCGTCCTGCGACTAAACCTGGACTATGCACAGCGGGAAGAGCTCGCCAGCTGCGCAAGGACCTTAGCCCTGCAGTGCGCCATGAAAGACCCACAAAACTGCGCCCTGTCGGCACTGACCTTGTGCGAAAAAGATCACACGGCTTTCGAGACGGCCTACCAAATTGCGGTGGACGCCGCCTCTGGGGGGATGACCTACTCACAGCTCTTCACTATCGCCCGCTATATGGAGCATCGGGGATATCCACTGCGAGCGTTCAAACTCTGCTCACTTGCAATGAGCCACCTCAACCTGGCGTACAACCAGGACACGCACCCTGCCATTAACGACGTCCTGTGGGCCTGCTCCCTCAGCCACTCCCTGGGGAAGAATGAATTGGCGGCATTAGTGCCTCTGGTGGTGAAAAGTGTGCACTGCGCCACTGTCTTGTCAGACATCCTTAGACGATGCACGCTCACGGCTCCGGGATTGGCCGGAATTCCTGGCAGGCGGAATTCTGGTAAACTGATGTCCACAGACAAACCACCCTTGCGCCAATTGCTGGACGCCGCCGTCGGCGCCTACATTAACACCACTCATTCCCGCCTCACACACATCAGCCCCCGGCATTACGGAGAGTTCATCGAGTTTCTCAGCAAAGCCAGGGAGACCTTCCTCCTGGGCCAGGACGGTTTACTGCAGTTTGCCCAATTTATAGACAATTTAAAGCAGATCTATAAAGGCAAGAAGAAGCTGATGATGTTGGTCAGGGAGAGGTTTGGCTGAGGCTCGTTCCTCTCCCGTCTCTTTACACTCACGTTTTGAGGAGCTGTCTGCTTTCTTGTCTATGTGGACCCCTGATATCCAAAGGGTCAAACTACGACCGTCACAGCAGGAGCCTTTCATCACACCTGCCAAACATTTCATCATTCTCTTTGGGGGAGGGGATGTTGCGGGGGGGGGGCACAGTGTCAAGACAGTTCAGAAGTGTTGCCAGCGCCCGGCCTCTGATTTGGTTCTTACGAGCGTTGATTTTTCGGTTCTTTTTTCGGGGGGGGGGGAGGGGGGGGTGGTAATTGGAAGGTTGCTACTGCCAGCATTGCCTTTTCCACCAGGTGGCGCTGCAGTAGACCCCGTGCATCACTCTAAGGGGTGACAATATAGTTCCATCTGTTGTAAGGCGGCGGCTGGGAATCACCAGGTTGGGATTTCCAGTATAGCTGGGGGGTCACGTCAATGACGTCTGATTCTGCATCACTCAGGGTTGACTAGTCTCATTCCTAAACTGAAGCACCACCGGTTACACCAGGGAGATGCTACCGTAACCTGTGCCTCTCACACACCGTGACATGTCCCAACCATTAGATGAGAAAACCAAACCCACCCCTGCTGCCAAATGACTCCCTAACGAGTTACCAAAACCCCTCAAATTTCTCTTTACCTGCTGTAATGAGTCCGATCTTTCCAGACATCCAGCTATGGAACTACAAGTCCCAACATCTCCAAAGAAGTGCAGCAGTCTTGTATCTAGTGGCTCCAGGTATAGTACTGCACCGCAGAGGTACAAGAAGAGGGGAGGGCGACCACAATCTGGCCTTGTCCTTAGAAACAAATTATCAAGACATAGATTTATACAGTGTGTCCACCCATATCCTGTCCACCGCCATTAACTTGAGAACGGCGGCAGCTATAGGCATAGAAGTGGTGTCTAGGTATAGTAAAGGAGCCATGCGCTATGCAATAAAACCACCTATAACGCCACCTGGTGGAAAACAACGGAGTTAGCATTTTTATCTCGAAAACGGAACGAAATGGAGAAAAAAAGTGAGTTGAAAAATTGTAGGGCATCATCAATTCAATACAAATCAACACCTTGCATACAGAAATGCTATGATATGAAACACATGATCCCCCCCAAAAAACATTGAATGCTGGTCACGCATATGGCGCTCATTAAACTTTGACGCTCAAAGTGGCCCCCGTCAGCTGCAATGCACATCTGGCCTCTGCACAGCATACTGTATCTTGCTGCAATGCACATCTGGGCTCTGCACAGCATACTGTATCTTGCTGCAATGCACATCTGGCCTCTGCACAGCATACTGTATCTTGCTGCAATGCACATCTGGACTCTGCACAGCATACTGTATCTTGCTGCACGTTGTGCAATATGGTGGGTGACACGTTTGCACAAGCATCTGTGATACGTGGTCGTAGGTCCTGCAATGTTGGTGGAGGGGTCGCATACACCTGCTGTTTGATGTGACCTCACAGAAAGAAGTCCAATGGGGTCAGGTCAGGTGAGCGGAGGCCGCTCCACACAGCCACCATACCCAATGACTTGTAGGAAGGTCTCCATGAGGTATCGCTTCACGTCCGCAGCCTTGTGAGTTTTATACATTCTAATCACAGCATTTCTGTGTGCAAGGTGTCGATTCGTATTGAATTGATGATGCCCTACAACTTTGTAATTCACTTTTTTTCTCTATCTCGTTACGTTTTTGAGATAAAAATGCTAACTCAGTTGTTTTCCACCAGGTGGCGCTATAGGTGGTTTCATTGCGTAGCGCATGGCTACTTTACTATACCTAGACACCACTTCTATGCCTATAGCTGCCGCCGTTCTCAAGTTAATGGCGGTGGACAGGATATGGGTGGACACACTGTATAACATTTGATTAGTCCAGGCACTGGCCTGTAACAAGGTGATCTGCACCTTACAAGTTATCGGTGACACCGCACACCTAGGTTTACTTATATGAGTGCAGTACAGTGCAGTGACCACTAGAGGCAGACGTCTCTGTAACACTGGGTGCCAATCAGTGACGTCAGACCCCGGTATATGGAAGTTCAGTCTCGTGAATATCGTTTATTCATCATATATTGCAAAAGATCCAAAACTTTCCAATCATCTGTGTTTTAATTTCTCACCATTTCCAGGGTCTCTGCTTGCTTTCAAGGAATGGAAACCTTCTATGCTTAGAAACCAAACCCGTACAGATTAATGCATCTCACAGGTGAAGGTTAGTTACAGAAATCTTAAGAAATTAGTTTGTCTTGACTCCACAAAGTAATGATACATTGTAGCAAT